>NC_142444.1:39809583-39961944 GCF_059453495.1 Arachis ipaensis | reverse complement strand
TTACTTGGACGACCCAGTGCACTTGCTGGTTAGTTGTATCGAAGTTGTGATAAATCATGAATTAAGATTAGAGCACCAAGTTTTTGGAGCCATTACCAGGGATCAACATTTCGTGCACCATTGTGCAACAAGGAAAATCACACACCAAAGTGTCTCCTATCTGGGGCATGTGAACTTCAGGCCGTGACAGACACGTGAAAACCAAGTAGCACAATCTCATGCACTCCCGAAGGACACCGGAGGCATCAACCGAACGAAACCACTCCAGAGCTTATTTGATGGCGCTCATCTTGGCCGGACGAAGAAATATCACAAACGACGCGGCGTACTTGGCGGCATGATGGTCCTTTACTGCGGCAGAGCACAGTAGATCCAACCCCGCATAAGGATGGCATCGATGGAAGCACTCGCTTAGCCCCTCCCGAAACAGAAGCTCCGGGTTTCCGCTCTCCATGCAGGGACTAAAGAAAGCCACTGCATTGGGATAATGATCCCATACCGTGGCCATCTCAATGGAACACTGATAAACCACTATTTTATGGTTTATCTTGTGTTTAATTGAGTGGTTTTTATCATGTCTTCACCCACTTATTCATATGATTTGCATGATTTTATAATCCCTTCCTAGTATTATTTTATGATTGAAAACTTGCTTCCTATAGATCTTTAATTAGTATATTTTAATTCTCCTCTATATCATTCGATGCGTGATCCATGTGTTAAGTATTTCAGGCTTTATAGGGCAGGAATGGCTTAGAAAACGGAGAGGAAGCTTGCAAAAATGGAAGGAACATAAGAAAATAAGGAGATGACCAGCGAGCACCGACGCATGGCTCACGCGAGCACGCGGAACGGAAAAAAATGCAGCGACGCGAGCGCGTGCCTGACGCGTACGCGTGGATTGGAGTCTGCACAAAAGACGCGCACGCGTAACTGACGCGTACACGTGACAAGCGTGATCTGCAGAATTAACAGAAAATGCTGGGGCGATTTCGGGCCGCGTTTTGACCCAATTTTCGGCCCAGAAGCACAAAATAAAGCTAGGGAACAAGCAGAGACTCAACACACAGAGACATACACATTCACGCATTCTCATTAGGATAGCTTTTAGGTTTTTAGATCTGAATCTAGAGAGAAATTACTCTTCCTCTAGGTTCTCTTTACATTCCTAGTTTTTTGCTTTTGCTTTTGGATATTGAAGAGTCATCACCTCCGTTAAAGATACTATTCTAGTTTGTTTCCTTACTTACTCTTTTATTTATTCCATATTCTTAATTCTTGTTTAGAGTGGTAATTGGATTATTTTCATGGATTGTTAATGCAAAGGATTACTTTTACTTTTAATTAATTTTCAATCTATGTTTTATTTTAATTCATCATGTCTTCTTCTCATATTTATCTAAGTATTATGTTCATGTCAATGGAGTAGATTCCATACTTGACATGGGGGTTGATTAAGAGGAGACACTTGAGTTGGAATGCTCAAGTGCTTAGTTAAATTGAAAGTTGTTGGCTAATTCTGTATTTACTAACGCTAGACCTTCCCAAGGGAGAGGATTAGGATTTGCGAATAAGAGTTAACTCAATCACTTAACTTTCCTTTATTTAGTAAGGGTTAACTAAGTGAAAATAACAACCTCTTTATACTACACTTGAGATAATTCCAACAAGGATAGAACTTCCAATTAATCATTCCTCCAGTCAAGGCTTTTTAATTAGAATATATATATTTCTCTTTTAATTTACAATTATTTATCTTTTGTCATTCAACTCTCAAAATTCTCGGAAAACTCCTGATTAATAACTTAGCACCCTTTCTAGCAACTCGTTGGGAGACGACCTGGGACTCATACTCCCAGTATTTTTATTCTAAACTTTTGTGACAACTTTTCTAAATTGATGAGGCAGATCTTAGCTGGCTAAGAGCTATACTCACAACGCTGTTCTATTATATTATAATCTCTTAATTGGTCTAACTTCTGCCGCTCGTCAAACACGGTATGAAAACGCTGGCAAGCACAACGTTCTCACGATCTGCATCGTGCGTGGCCCGACATACCATCCGCAGACCCCACAGGCCGTGGACGGACTCTGAGGCGACGAGTTTGGAAATGGCGGTCCATATGTCGTGAGGGAGGCAATCCGCAATTGTTAGACGAGGCAATTCAAACTTTTAGGAGAATGGAAGATGAAGGGATTATACGGATAGACTGAGGTGAATATGCGTCGAAGCAACTGCTTACGTCGAACGACCTATATAATGTAATTGTGACATTCTGTTTTTTGGGGAACAATGTAATTGTTTACATTAAAAAAGAGAAAAAATATGTCACACTAAAATTTTTTTAAACTAAAAAAATTACTAATTTTTTTAAACTAAAATTCATCACACGAGTTAAATCGATAACAAGATCAAGTCTCTGTAAATTACTAAATTTGCATAAATAAAAAGAAAATTTATATTCGTACAATGTATAAAATAATTACCCTATTATTATTATGTTAATGAATAAAAATCACTAATCTATACTTGTTCTAATATTTTAATATAAGAATTAAAAATATAAAATATTTACAAGCATTAGAAATAAATAAAAATTTAAAGAGTCAGAATATTTTAAAACATTTCATCCCTCACAAGGGTAAACACGGAAACCTACATGCGTGGCTTCTACAACACGCATAAGGATGCACTTCTGACTTCCCTTCATGATAACATCACGTTCGCTACAGTACTTAAGCTCGTTAGCTTATCCCAGCTCCCTACTCCTGACTCTTTAACCAGAACATACTCTCCCCGTGGAATATCTCCGAGTTGCCACCAGAGGCGATTGCAATACGACCCGAGGGTGCATGCTATGTCGTGTTTAGGGGCGTGTACCCAGAATATACGCAACATGGGAAGCGGCATCGGCTCAGGTGGACGGCTTTCCCCAGAACCGGCACCTTCGCTATCGTACCTATGAATAGGCCGTCACTGCCTGGAACGACTACTTCCAGATCCATGCAACCCCTGCCCAGGCACGGCAAACCGAGCTGTCACTTGCGGCAGAGTTTCCCTGAAAGGGCGGCGTCTGCGGGAGTGACGGCACGGCCACACGGCATACTCTGAAGGGTTTAGGTACAACCCAAATCTACAGATTCTTCTCTTTTTTTTTTCCCGGACCATAGTGTGGTAAAGTTTGTTGTATTAATTGTTCTTGTTGACCTTGTTGTGACCATTGCAGTGGGCCTGTTGATACGACAGCTACAGGATGCGGTCGAGTCCCTCGAAAATCGTATCACCGAACTCGAGAGGGATAGGACGGAGCACTTGGCTCAGACGTCAGAAGTGCTACGTCAGCTGGCCAGCATTTTGTCGCAGAGGAAACTCTGAAATAATTCTCCCATTAATGGCGCCGTGTCATCCCCGGGGTTGGGAGGGACGTGCCAATGAAGATCACTGTGGATGTGGCATCTATGTGCTGGGTATCACTATGCTGGTGGTTGGAATCTTGTTTTGATTGTACGTTGTTATTCCACTCATTATCTTGTACTGTTAGAAACTGTTTGTATATAATAATGCTTCTAAGAAAAATTGTTGTTATAGACAGAAAATCGGATAGGCAACAAAAGCCTACATTTGCAGAAGTGTAAAAAACGAGTCTGGCATAAGTGGGGGCGGGAGCCCTACATCGCTAGGGAGTTCATGTTAACCTTGTGTGGGTACTGTGCAAACCCCTGCGTGGATTATATTATGTGGGATGTATTTGACAAACGCGTTGGGGAGGGATATGCGTATGATTAAGGTCCTTGAACACTGTTTCTTCTTTATAATGGGAAATATTTTTTTCTATAAAAGCAGACGCCATTTTACCACCTAAAAACACCTCTGCAGCAAAAAAATTGTTGCTTCTGTGTTCACTTTCAAAGTGCATTTATTTTGCCGATAATTGTAACAATTTTTTCGAAAGAATTTTCACATTTTGTTCAGATCTTTTTTAAAAATTCAAATTTTTTTTTATCTAGTGGGTACGTCGGAGGTCTTCTACTTCGCTCTTGTTCGTGGTCGAGCCGAATCACACGGCTGCCAGGAGTCGAATGAGGCCCGCCCAGGTGCAGTTGAAAGAGTATGCATGGCACATTGTAGAATTGTCCCACGAGATGGCACGTTTTATTTTGGAGTAAAATTACCTTATTACCCTCGAATAAGTCACTTTAGATGTTTTTATCCACCCTTTTATTTTTTGTTATTGAGAGTGCATTTTCGTAATTGGGATCTCCGAGTGACGTCTCTTGTGCCCTTCATTCACGCATTTGGGAAAACAACCCCACGTTGGACCGCTACTGAAGAACGAAACTCTCGCGCAATCTAGAATTTTCACAAATAAATTCATGTTGTAAGTATAGCTTCTAGACCGACAAGAATTCCTTTCTTACAAAAGTTTGGTTGTCACAAGTAACAAAACCCAATAAAATTAATTAACCGAAGTATTCCAACCTCGGGTCGTCTTCTCAAGGAATTGCAGGGAGGTATGATTTATTATTGGTTATGTAAAACAGTATATTTTTGGGTTTTTGAAATAAGGAAGAAGTAATTTAAATAACAAGAAAAATAAATTAATAATTAATAAAATATCTTGGTAAGGTATGAGAAATTAAAATCCTATCCTAGTTATCCTTATCAATTATGATGAGAATTGGATTTTGCTCCCACCTTTGATTAACCTCTAACTATGAAGGTAAGTCAAGTGGATGAATCAATTTGATTCCTCTGGTCCTAGTCAATTCCTAAGAAGAGACTAGAGTTATTGGAATACAAATCAACTAGCAAAGATAACAATCATCAATCACAAGGAGTTTGATAACTCAAGTGTCTCCAATTATTCAACCAAAGCCAAAAGGAAGAAAATTTGCTTGAATAAAAATGCCTTCAAATGGGAAGCAACAGTAACATAAATAAAAGAAAGAAATCTTAATTCTGAAATACCTCAAATTATATTAAATAGAACATTCAAATCTTAACATGGAAAAGTTCATAAGCCAATTTAGGAACATTAACAAATAAAAGTATTGGAATAAATAAAAGTAGAAAATAAATTAAAGGAACTTTGAACCTGTGATTGTAGAAGCAATCCTAAAATAAGAGAAATCCTAATCCTAATTCCTAAGAGAGAGGAGAGAACCTCTCTCTCTAAAACTACATCTAATCCTAAAATTGTGTATTTGAAAGTATGATTGATGAATGAATGGATTCCCTCACTTTATAGCCTCTAATCTGTGTGCTTTGGGCCAAAACCTGGGCCAGAAACAGCCCAGAAATCACTGGGGGCGAAATCTGCCACGCTGATTTTCGTCACTGTGACACGTCCGCGTGGTGCACACGTTCACATCGCCTAGTTGTATGGCCACTATGCCAAATTATATATCAAATCGAAGCCCCAAACGTCATCTTTCCAACGCAACTAGAACCGTGTCATTGGGACCTCTTTAGCTCAAGTTATGACCGTTTGAGTGCGAAGAGGTCAGGCTGGACTGCTTAGCAATTTGTTCAACTTCTTGTTTTCCTTCCACTTTTCCATGCTTCCTTTCCATCCTCTAAGCCATTCCTGCCCTGTAATCCCTGAAATCACTTAGCGCACATATCACGGCATCGAATGGTAATAAGAGAGGATTAAAATTAGCTAAAGTTAAGGCCAAAGAAACATGTTTTCAATCATAGTACTAAATCAGGAAGGAAAACGTAAAACCATGCAATTAGTATGAATAAGTGGGTAAAAAATTGATATAAACCACTCAATTGAGCATAAGATAAACCATGAAATAGTGGTTTATCAACTTCCCCACACTTAAACATTATCATGTCCTCATGCTAAGCTCAAGAGAAGCTATAAAGGAGTGAAGAGGAATGGTAAAATGTATGAAATGTAACCTATGTATATGAATGCAACTATATATGCTAAGATGTTTCTATTTACTTAGTTAAAAGTAAACAAGTTCTCCAAGACAAATATAAATCAAATTTCACTAATCCAAATCATACAATAAAAGACAAGTAAACTTGTAAGAAGATAGCTCATGAAAGCAGGGAACATAGAATTAAGCATTGAACCATCACTGGTAGTGTATATGCACTCTAATCACTCAAGTGTATAGGGTAATTCACTCTACTCTTCTCTAATCATGCTTTCTAAACTTTGTTCTTCATCTAACCAATCAACAAGTATTTAATGTACCAATGCAAACATCATGAGGTCTTTTCAAGGTTGTAATGGGGCTAAGGTAAGGGTGAGGGTATATATATGGCTAAGTGAGCTATAAATTGAATCTTTAATTAACCTAAGCTTTCACCTAACATACATATACTCTATATAATTCTGATTCATGCCTAGCTACCCAAAATTTCCACTTTTGCATCACATACTCATGTATCAACTTTTCTTTAATTTTATCACATATGCATTGATTTTTCATTAACTTAACATTGGGGTAATTTTGTTCCCTTATTTATTTACTTATTTATTGAATATTTTTATTTTGGATTTTTTTTATTTTTATTTTTTTAAATAGAAAAATAAACATAACTTATCAATGCACATGAATTTTTAATTTTTCTAGTCTCACATGAGTAGGTACCCAAATTCTCATCTATTTTATCATGACATATTCCCTTATTAACCATTGTTCCCACAATTTTCCCATACTTAATTAACACACAATTTTTATCTTAAGCTAACCAAAGATTCAATTGGGATATTTAATTGTTTTTCCGCTTAAGGCTAGTAATGTGGTAAAATATAGAACAAATGGTATTTAAAAGGCTCAAAGTGGCTAACAAAGGTAATTTAAAGGGTAGGCTTATTTGAGATAAGTGAGCAAAAATAAATAATGGCCTCAATCATACGCATGCATATAACATATTAAATATTGGACATATAGGATGAAACAAAATAAGATTACAATCATAGAGAAGTAAACACACAAGAATAAAATATTTATGGTTAAATAATGTAACCATGTAATTAAGCTCAAATCTCACAGGTTGTGTGTTCTTAGCTTTTTAAACTATATTCCAAATACAACTTCAAACAAGGTTACACAAAGGTTTTGATTTAAATTAGTGAAATTTTTCAAAAAGTAGGGTCTTAGAAGAAATTAAATACTTTAACTAAGTAGTAACTAAATGCATAAAATCAAACAAACATGCAATCAAACATGCAAATGCAACAATGAACTAACAAATAGTAATATATTGGTGTTGAAAAGAAAATAACTAACCTATGAAGATCGGTATTGACCTTCCCACACTTAAAGATTGGACCGTCCTCGGTGCATGCTAAGATGTACAAGTGGACGGGTGGCTCCGCAGCTAGTGCTCTTTTTGTTCCTTTTCTTGCTGGTGGTTTGGGAGTAGCTTTCTCTTTACCCTTCTTGGTGGCCATCTTGAAGAGGAAAAAGGAAGGTAACATGTAAAATCAAGGGTTAAAGCAAGGAGGAGGACAATACAAGTGATAATTAATGCCAAGGTAAAGAAGGATGTCGTGAACACATGGTCGCGACTACATGTGATCAGTTCATCAATGGAAATATAGCAAGGGCATATTATGGTAAGTAGATGCAAGATGTTGATTAGCATGCTGGCAAGGGCATGAGTAGCACAGATCAAGCATCAATAAAAATGTATTATCACTCGTAACAAACTAATCACGTTTGTATTGACAATTAATTTCAATGAATAAAAAGAGTTGCAAGGGTTTTGTGAAAAACAGGCAGTGGAGTAGAAGAATAGGGTAATTAAAAATGCACAATGTCATACGGGCTTTTTCACAAACACTTAGTATGCATGTAAAATATGTTAGGGAAAATATTAAATCTGAACATGCATGCAACCTAAAAATTAATATTAATTGTCAAAGCACTCTTGATGATATCCAAAAAGCTCAAGTATAATAATATATGACCCAAATAAATCTCCAACACCAATATAAAATAATGCATGGAGAAAAAGAAAAGAAAGAAACCATAAATAACTAAGTATGAAAGAGAAAAATTGTTGAAGAAAGAAAAGTAATTAAATGCAATAAAGAGAATGAAGGAAGAAAGGAGAAGGGAGTGTAAAATCGGGATGTGACGCGCGCGCGCAAGGCACGCGTGCGCGTGAGATCTATTTTCACCATGCGACGCGTACGCGTCGCCCACACGTACGCGTGGGTGTTCTGAAAGCGAAATGACGCGCACGCGTCAGTGACGCGTACGCGTGGGGTGATTTTGTGCCTCTAGCACAGTACCAGCCCCACTCCATCATAACTTGCTGCCATACACCTTTTTTACGTCGATTTTTCGGGGCACGCGTTCGCGTGGGTGACGCGAACATGTGGGAGGCTTATTTTCCAAATGACGCGGATGCGTTATTGACGTGGACGCGTGGGCATGTTTGTGCCTAAGGCACGCCTCCAGCCACGCTTTTGCGTGACTTTCTGTTCAACTTTCTTTTCTTCATAATGCACATGCGACGCGGACGCGTCGCGTGCGTTTTTTTTTTTTATAAAACTAAAATGCAAAATGCATATGCAAACTATATGCAGCTAAATGCAGGGATGATGAGAAGAGTCATTAACATCATAAAAATAAAGTAAAAATAAAACTAAGACTGAAACGAAACGATCATACCGTGGTGGGTTGTCTCCCACCTAGAACTTTTAGTTAAAGTCCTTAAGTTGGACATTTGGGGAGTCCTTTGTTATGGTGGCTTGTGCTTGAACTCATCCAGGAATCTCCACCAATGTTTGTGATTTGAATGACCTCTGGGATCCCAAACTAGTTGCATAAAGCCTTCAAGCAAGTGACAAGGCCCCATGAGTGTTGATTGCTGGAATGAATTCCGGGGTCCCAAACCTTGCTTTTGCACTCGTCTTCTTGTTGACCATCTTTGTTCCAACCAGGTGGTAAGCAATCCGAATTCTCACTGAGGCATCCAAACAGCTTCCTAGACCCATACAATTTAGTATTCTTCCAACCATGATACTTCAGTTTGGAGCATGCAACCATATTGAACCTTGCATGACAATTCTTACCACTAATCATCTCCCTCTTACTCTTATAGCCACAAAGAGCTCTAAGTTGACCATCTGTCTCAAGTAAACCATATTCAAGTGGGATGAGAAAGCTAAGGGATATGAATTTTACCCACTTGAATGTTGTGAAGGATGATGGTGACTTAGGCGGAGAGGTCTCCAATAACTTTGGCAAGGTGATTTCAAGCTCCACTCCCTTGTGCTCTTTGACAACTTCCACCTCTTTGCAAACTTCTTCAATATCAACCTCTTCCTCTTGGTAGCTTTCTTCCAATTCAATCTCTTCTTCATTACTTACCAAGGGCATGGGAGGTTATGCTTCTTATTTTTTAATTTCCATCTCTTGATCAACCTCTTCAAAGTCTTTAGCCATGGTATGCCTTGGAGGTAGTACACCCTCTTTGGCATCAAATTTAAATGTCTTGGAAGGAGGTTCTATGACTGGATTTTCCCATGGAGGTTCTCCATCTCCTAAGCCTTCAACCACTTCCTCCTCTTTAGTAATTACTGCTTTGTCCAGTTGTTTTAGTATAAAATCATACTCATCCTAGATGATTTCCTTTCCATGATAACTCCTTTCAACTATTCCTTCATCTTCAAGGGTCTCTCCTATCTCCACATGTTGGGCTTCCTCTTGCTCTAAGACAAAATCAGACTCCTCCTTGATGTCTTCCTTCACTAATTCTTCAACCACTCCTTCAACTTCAAGGGTTTCTACTACCTTCATCTGTAGGACCTCCTCTAGCTTCTTATGAAGTATAGATTCATGAAGATGATTCCTTTTTTCTTTTTCCATACAATAGCATAATTGGGATCATCTTGCTCTTGGATTGATGGATGTGGGTGCTCTTCTATGGAGGGTGGTGATGGGATGGGAAGATTATTATGTGGTTAAAAAGGAAGCACACTAAAACTTAAGGGTTGAATATTGGAGGTAGAGGATTGGTCCATGCGGGATATAAGATTTTGGAGTGTAGAGATGAGACCAATGATGTTAGAGATGAGTGTGTTGTTATCCAACAGAGGTTGGGGTGGATAGGAGGGTTCATTTGTTGGGAGAAAGGGCTCATAATACAAAGGTGGTTCTTCTTGATAAGGATATGGAGATGGTGAATATTGAAGTGGTGGTTCTGGGTGTGGTTCATATGGTGGTTGGTGTGGTGGATAAGGATTAGGGTCATATGGGGGTGTTTGGTGGTAAGGTGCTTGTGAGTATGGTGGTCCAAGGTTGTGTTGAGGAAGTGGTTCATAAGCATATGATGGGACTTGTTGGTTATAGCGCATTGGAGGGGGTTGTTGCCAAGAGGGTTGATCAAATCCTTGTGGCTCCTCCCATCTTTGATTTTTCCAACCTTGATGCCTATTTTCATTATAGTTTCCATTCCTTACAACAACATTGGAACCAAACTTGAAACCAGAGGGGTGAGAATTCATAGTAGCTAATAAAAATTAAAAAATAAAAACACATAAACAAGCAAAGGAAAATAAAATAAATAAGAGAAAAGGTTTGAAAAAGATTTGATTTTAAGATTAGAAAAGATAAGATAAGTTAGGTAAGAGAAGATAAGTTTTTAATTTAAAAGGTTTTGAAATTCAAATTTTTGAATTGGAAAATTAAATTTTGAATTTTAAATTTTGAAATTTGAAATTTGAAATTTGAAATTTGAATTTTAAATTTTTGAAATTTGAATTTTGAAAAAGTCAACAATATAAGATAAAGATTTGAAAAAGATTTAAATTTTAAAAAGGTTTGATTTTTAAAATTTTAAATTTAAATTTTAAATTTTGAATTTTGAATTTTGGAATTTAAATATTGAAATTTGAAATTTAATTTTTAAAATAAGATAAGATAAGGGTTTGAAAAAGATATGATTTTTGAAAAAGATTTGAATTTTGAAATTTAAAACTAAGATAAGATAAGATAAAAAATTTTAAAATAAAAATCTGAATTTTTTTTTCGAAAAAATCAATTTAAAAGTAAATATTTACAATAACCAATAATAAGGCACACGTTTGCAATTCCCCGGCAATGGCACCATTTTGAAGAACGAAACTCTCGCGCGATCTAGAATTTTCACAAATAAATTCGCGTTGTAAGTATAGCTTCTAGACCGACAAGAATTCCTTTCTTACAAAAGTTTGGTTGTCACAATTAACAAAACCCAATAAAATTAATTAACCGAAGTATTTAAACCTCGGGTCGTCTTCTCAAGGAATTACAGGGAGGTATGATTTATTATTGGTTATGTAAAACAGTATATTTTTGGATTTTTGAAATAGGGAAGAAGTAATTTAAATAACAATAAAAATAAATTAATAATTAATAAAATCTCTTGGCAAGGTATGAGAAATTGAAATCCTATCCTAGTTATCCTTATCAATTGTGATGAAAATTGGATTTTGCTCCCACCTTTGATTAACCTCTAACTATGAAGGTAAGTCAAGTGGATGAATCAATTTGATTCCTCTGGTCCTAGTCAATTCCTAAGAAGAGACTAGAGTTATTGGAATACAAATCAACTAGCAAAGATAACAATCATCAATCACAAGGATTTTGATAACTTAAGTGTCTCCAATTATTCAACCAAAGCCAAAAGGCAGAAAATCTACTTGAATAAAAATGCCTTCAAATGGAAAGCAACAGTAACATAAATAAAAGAAAGAAATCTTAATTCTGAAATACCTCAAATTATATTAAATAGAACATTTAAATCTTAACATAGAAAAGTTCATAAGCCAATTTAGGAACATTAACATATAAAATCATTGGAATAAATAAAAGTAGAAAATAAATTAAAGGAACTTTGAATCTGTGATTGTAGAAGCAATCCTAAAATAAGAGAAATCCTAATCCTAATTCCTAAGAGAGAGGAGAGAACCTCTCTCTCTAAAACTAAATCTAATCCTAAAATTATGTATTTGAAAGTATGATAGATGAATGAATGGATTCCCTCACTTTATAGCCTCTAATCTGTGTGTTCTGGGCCGAAAACTGGGCCAGAAACAGCCCAGAAATCACTGGGGACGATATCTGCCACACTGATTTTCGTCACTGCGATATGTCTGCGTGGAACACGCGTTTGCGTTGCCTAGATGTACGGCCACTATAGAAATTATGTATCAAATCGAAGTCCCGGACGTCAGCTTTCCAACGCAAATGGAACCATGTCATTTGGATCTCTGTAGCTCAAGTTATGACCATTTGAGTGCGAAGAGGTCAGGCTGGACAGCTTAGCAATTTCTTCAACTTCTTGTTTTCCTTCCACTTTTGCATGCTTCCTTTCCATGCTCTAAGTCATTCCTGCCCTATAATCCCTGAAATCACTTAGCACACATATCACGGCATCGAATGGTAATAAGAGAGGATTAAAATTAGCTAAATTTAAGGCCAAAGAAACATGTTTTCAATCATAGTACAAAATCAGGAAGGAAAACGTAAAACCATGCAATTAGTATGAATAAGTGGGTAAAGAATTGATATAAACCACTCAATTGAGCATAAGATAAACCATGAAATAGTGGTTTATCAGCTACCAACCCTTGTGATCACCCGCTCCTTTTTCTTATCTGACCCAACAAACTGGATTTCTCCATCCATGGTTTTGTCTATAATCTGACAACCTTCCAAGATGTGCCATCCCACCGACACCAAGTGTGAACAACTTCTCATTAATGGGCGTACAACGTCCGGGCAACGCCGATGCAGAAAACTGTGACACACTCCTATGTAGGTGTCTCTAGTGGTTGTCGCTGTCGGGTTGCCACAGTCAGACGTGTGCATCGATTGGCTTAGAAGCGAGATGCCGACGAAGGATCTTCAAGAATCTACGAAGGATCTTTGTGGCTGGCCTCTGTGGAAGGATCTTTTTCTCGTAGGGATTGGGGTAGTCCTATCATTCATCTTCTCACCTAATGCTATCAGACGACTAGCACACTCAAACGACGCAACTCAATTTTTTCAAGAAAGATCCCTCGTGCTATATTCGAATGGTCACATCACTTTGCCATATTAGAGGCCCACTTAGATCGACCGAAAAGCAAATGTTTTTCAACTCTTCGTGTGCATTTTCAGTATATATGTGTCACTCTACCAAGACACTTCCTATGCGGTAGTCAACCGAAAGATGCGGTCAATGGAAGAGGAGGCAGAGAAGAAACTAGCTCCGGAGGTATGCGGACTTGAATAACCCGTATAAGGTAAACATTTATGTCTCCTTACTTACATGCGTTGACGAGTGTCACCCTTGTTTGTAGAAGGGATTGGTGGCGGTAGCTTTGTTGAAGGTGAACGCCACGATGGATGCGTTGAACAGAAACATTGTGAGACTGCTCGAGGTCTATATGATCTTTGTCTATCTGCATCCATACTCCATTTGGCCTTAGATTCGCCATCCCTCACTCTGTCTAACCCAGATCTGTCTTTGCTTTCCCAGTTTCTTGAGAAAGAGCACTCTCATGTCGACATATTCACTGCTGACCTTAGGAAAGCACTCGGCCATGTTGACGAATACCTAAACAAGTACGTAAGGACGGGAGGGGAGCCTGGGACAAGGACTGTCATTGCCGGGTCGCAGGTCACCGCAGCCATGCTGAAAAGCAGCGCTCAACGGAGGGGAGAACGGAGCCCAGCGACGGATGTCGACATAGTCGACCTAACTGCGGGACCCCGCGAGGGATGCGCAGCAAGACCCGGCAGCGGGAGTGGAACTAACATCAATCCTAGCATGACAGGACGCTGGGCGGACAGCACCATCATGTTTGGGTCGATGCTCCACAATGATCTTTGCATGGCGTCTGCAGTGTCGCGTCAGACGAATCTCGCATCGACTACACATGCCCCTCTGTATAACATGTCCCATTCCACCCCCCAACACATTCGGTAACGCAATGCTTGTAAGTGAAACTGGACTGCCTTATAGGTGTAGTGTCGTATTAGCTGAACAACCACTTGTGCACTCGCATAAATTATTTTTCACCCCTTTTCTCTATGCTCCGACATGACAGGACACGAGTGGCTCCAATGTCTGAAGCGGTGCAAACATCATAGGAAGCAGCTCGGCATTCCCGACAAAGTTCATCAAAAGAGGGGAACTCCCCGAGGACATGAGAACACCTCCGAGAATGCGGAGAAACCTAAGACAGCAGAACAGCCAACACAGTCCATCATCCGGAGCAGTGACCTTTCCGCCGGTAAGGCTTATAATGTCAGGATTAATGTATCATTTAGACCGTACTCTAAGAACAACGGACTTAGCAACATGACGTAACTTTATTTATTCTTTCTGCAGTTCATACGTGACGGTGTCAAGATAACCCGCCAGATGGGTTTTCCATTGGAGGTGGCCCAGAAGATAGCCTACGTCTTCAGCGAGTGTATGAACCCTGACGTGAAACTGTTTCATCGTGGGATCACCAACTGGATAGAGAGTCATTTTCCTCGCTCCTGCCTGGAATGAACTATCAGCATACATTCTGGAGCTGCTTGCGCTTAGGACCACATGGACGCAGTCACAACTGCAACGGTGTTCAGTCTGGTCCCTTCCTCTGATATTTTCGGTAATGTCCCCATACTATGTGCATCCATTTTGCTCTTGTTTTCGCTACAGTTACGACCGCTCTATAACTGGACCCTCTCACACGTGACAGGAGTTTGCTCTGACCGAGGACATCGACGACAACACGCTGATGGACTACTTTCGTGGGACATGGCTACCAAGGCCGAACGGCCTTAGATATGTAAGCATTGTTGCGGCATACACCGCACGAAAAACCAAAAAGAAAAAAAATATTTAAAACTGTGCAAAACCAAAAAACCAACATGCTCTTTATCCATCATGTAGCCGCTCATCCTTGAGCAGAAGTGCTAACTCTTGACTCCGTGGTAGATCTATGTCCAGATGAAGGACGTCATCGAGGACACGAAGGAGAGTCACTATTACCTGATGGCCGTGGAGGTCTCTAGTCGCCAGATGTGGATATTCGACAGCTTTCTAACACAGGATACTATTATGGCAAGAAAGTTTGCGGTTCAGTTGGTGGTATGTAATGATATTTGCTGCGTGGTATTTTTGGTCCCATAATACCCGAAATTCGCTGTGGTTGCATCTGTATTCAGAGAGTGGTTTTTTTTAGCTTTTTTTATTATTGTCAGAATAGTTTTGCACTGGTGGGCCTGTTGGGCCTGTTTTGAATCATGTATGCAAATACGGAAAAAAAGAAAAAAAAATACGGGCCCACTCTCCGGTCGGATTGGGAACCAGGTTGGTTCATTTTTTTTGATATGGCCCAATACCCATACCACATATTTTTTTCCTGAAAAAATGGGAACAACAAAAAGCAACCATAACTCTTATCCCGTCTCATCTGCTGCCGTTTTCCAGGCCAGGCCCATGTACAAGATTTTGACTACCATATTCCCAGACATCGACATCTTAGGAAGGAACCCGCCCCTGTTTGAGTGGAATCCGGACTTCTTCCTGGGGGTCACCAATGAGAACAACTGGTACGAAAAATAGTTTTTACGTCAGCCATATATATGTGTTCTCCGGTTTTGACAGGGATTCACCATTTTTTGTTTCCGGGGGTGGCCGCTGTCAAAAAAGATACAAGGACAAGCAATGGATGATGCTGTGGCTTCAAATGGAGCAGATGTTCACAACCAACCCTGTCCCGCAGAGGAAGGTATTCAACCCAACTTTACCCACGCTGTATGCATGTTAGAACGATTCTCGTTATGTAAAATCTCTTACTGGACACATCCATGTATGCCTTTATTTTCTCATGTTGCAAAGCATCGATCAACTGTCCGACAGGATATGGATTGACACTGCGTTGGTAATTGTAAACGAGCATTTCAATGAGCTCTGTGATGAGATAAGGCAGCAGACAGAGGTGGACTGGAATAGTCGGAGGGCAATGGCTGCCATGCTGCCATGAACCTGTTTTATGTTGTGAGATTCGTTTTGAGCATGCTGGGCTGTTCATTCCCCCCTTTTGTTGGTGACCAGGGTGTGTCGTCACTTTGAAGAGGTATCAACGCATCGCTGTACATGACTCTACTTCGACATTATAGCTACCCGACCCGCCATATTAAAATTCTATGTCATCAAGGTTAAGTGATTGAATGTAATTTATTGCCTGCGTATCCACCATTGCATGCTATGAACCACCGTATTTTTTGAAAATACTTGACATCGTGCACTGGATGTTAAATTAGCACGGGTTAAATTTTATCTTCTTTTCCGTCTGTCATTCAATGGAGTTTGCAATAAAAAACATTGTCTTTATTATCATTCCCATGTTTTTTTTTATTTTCTTCCTCATGGACAGTGCCATACTCTCAGTTCAGGCAAGCTTGGACATTCGACGAAACACAGATTCAAAGTTATAGGCAATTCCGTCTCAAACTAGAACATCCCTAAGCCATTTAGCTCTCCAACGTAATGAAAACTTTTATAATACAACAATGACTCGTTATAATTCCTTGCGTCCCACCCGCTAACCACATGACTCGGTTTACATTAACATGCCGTTTCTAAAATAATTATGCAAATACAACCGCAACTATTGTTACAACACACTCCAACACAAGTAGGAGCAACATCCTCACAAGCTGTATTACATACTCCATCATTTTAAACGCAAGCAATCATACACAAATAAAGCGAAAATCACATAACCATACGCCCCTCCGGATGTCAGATTAACACGTGAAACGTGAAGCAGCCAGCCATATTCAATCCCACACAATGCGTAACCTCCAACAAGAACAGTTCAGCCAACTCACTCAAATTCGTAGTACTCCTCACCCCCCTCTCCTGCTTCCATGCTATCGTAAGCCGCGCTAGCCTCAAAACTCTCGATGTTCTCTGATAAACCCATATTTTATGAAATATATTGTGCTCAATTTAGGTGATTTATTAAATCATTCACTCACTTATTCATGTAAATTGTATGGTTTTACTTTCCCTTCCTTATTATGTGATATATGTGAAAAACATGTTTCCTATGCTTTAAAAATAATTATTTTAATTATCCTTTATTACCATTCGATGCCGTGATTTGTGTGTTGAGTAGTTTCAGATCTTCTAAGGCAGAAATGACTCAAAGGATGGAAAGGAAACATACAAAAATAGAAGGAAAGCACAAAATGGAATTTTTGAAGAAACTGGCAGCGACGCGAATGCATGGACGACGCGGCCGCATGCCTAGCACGAAAAGGCAGCGACGCGAACACGTGACTGACGCGAACGCACGCCTTAAGCAGAACACAGACGACGCGGACGCATGACCGAAGCAAACGCGTGATACGGAAAACTCCAGATGACGCGACCGTGTGACCCACGCGGACGCGTGACAGATGCCACGCACCAGAAATCACAGAAAACGCTCCCAGCGATTTCTGAAACCCTTTTTGGCCCAGATCCAAGTCCAGAAAGCACAGATTAGAGGTTATAAAGTGGGAGAATGCATCCATTCATTAGCAGATATTCAATGATTCACTTTTCATGATTTAGATGTAGTTTTTAGAGAGAGGTTCTCTCCTCTCTCTCTTAGGACTAGAAATTAGGATTTTTCTCACCTTCATGATTGTCTCTTTTTATCAGGTTCAATGTTCCTTTTTAATTATTTTTTCAATTTAATTTATGAACTCTTTCATGTTACATATGATTCTCTTAATTAATGCTATTTGAGGTATTTCAGTTTATGATTACTTTCTTTTATTTATGTTACTGTTGCTTCCAATCTGAAGACATTTTTACTCGAGTAAGTTTACTTTTTCCCTTTTGGCCTTGGTTAAGTAATTGGTAACTCATGAGTTGTCAAACTCAACGTGATTGATAATTGTTGTCTTTGCTAATTGAATTGAACTTCAATAACTCCAGTCCTTTCTTAGGAATTGACTAGGACCTGAGGATCAAACTAATTGGTCCACTTGACCTTCCTTTGCTTTAGTAAAGGCTAACTAAGTGGGATTAAAACTCAATTCTCATCACCATTGATAAGGATAACTAGGATAGGACTTCCAAATTCTCATACCTTGCCAAGAGTTTATTTTATAGTTATTTATTTATTTTATTTGTCATTTAAATTACTTGTTCCTTACCTTCAAAACCCCAATTTACAAAACTCATAACCAATAATAAGAACACCTCCCTGCAGTTCCTTGAGAAGACGACCCGAGGTTTAAATACTTCGGTTATCAATTTTAAAGGGTTTGTTACTTGTGACAACCAAAATGTTTGTGAGAAAGGACTTTTGTTGGTTTAGAAGCTATACCTACAACGAGGATTTATTCTGCGAATTTCTAGACCACGCAAAAGTTCTCTCTTCATTCTCACCCATACTTGATTGATGACACTTGCGAGAATTGTGTCTGCCCTTTCCATACAGTCGACACCTCTGAACACGGCAGAACTTACCCTGAGAGGTGACAACTCTTTGACCGTATCCTTTGTACCTTACCCACAATGGGTCCCGAATAGACACCCTACTAACCTCCTCAGCAACACCCAGCCTTTGGCAATGTTTGTCCCGCAGGGATTGACGCTTCTTTGCCAACCTTGTTTTCACGTCCACGTAGTCCTCGAAGAACCGGCAAGACAACCTAACCAGCTCCCTACAATCATCCAGCATCGCCGCGTGCATGCTCATGTATGCTGCATGATGAGCGGA
This sequence comes from Arachis ipaensis, assembly GCF_059453495.1. Taxonomy (NCBI): domain Eukaryota; kingdom Viridiplantae; phylum Streptophyta; class Magnoliopsida; order Fabales; family Fabaceae; genus Arachis; species Arachis ipaensis. The sequence continues at coordinate 39,943,216 of NC_142444.1, read as the reverse complement.
TAATTTATAAGCTTTTTGGCATTGTTTTTACATAGTTTTTAGTATAATTTAGTTAGTTTTTAGTATATTTTTATTAGTTTTTAATTAAAATTCACATTTCTAGACTTTACTATGAGTTTGTGTATTTTTCTATGTTTTCAGGTAATTTCTGGCTGAAATTGAGGGACCTGAGCAAAAATCTGATTCAGGCTGAAAAAGGACTGCAGATGCTGTTGGATGCTGACCTCCCTGCACTCAAAGTAAATTTTCTGAAGCTACAGAACTCCAAATGGCGCACTCTCAATTGCGTTGGAAAGTAGACATCCAGGGATTTCTAGCAATATATAATAGTCCATACTTTGAATAAGGATAGACGACGTAAACTGGCGTTCAACGCCAGTTCCATGCTGCATTCTGGAGTCAAACGCCGGAAACAGGTTGCAAAGTGGAGTTCAACGCCAGAAACAGGCTACAAACTGATGTTCAACTCCAAGAGAAGTCTCTACACGTGTAAAGCTCAATGCTCAATCCAAGCACACACCAAGTGGGCCCCAGAAGTGGATTTCTGCATCATTTACTCAATTCTGGAAACCCTAGTAACTAGTTTAGTATAAATAGGACTTTTTACTATTATCTTTAGATATCTTTTGGATCATCTTTGATTAGTTTTATGCTATCTTAGACTTTTGTGAGGGCTGGCCATTCGGCCATGCCTGAACATTTATCATTTGTGTATTTTCAACGGTAGAGTTTCTACACACCATAGATTAAGGTGTGGAGCTCTGCTGTTCCTCAAAGATTAATGCAAAGTACTACTGTTTTTCTATTCAATTCAACTTATTCCGCTTCTAAGATATTCATTCGCACTTCAATATGATGGATGTGATGATCGTGACAGTCATCATCATTCTCAACTTATGAACGCGTGCCTAACAACCACTTCCGTTCTACCTTATATTGAATGGATATCTCTTGGATATCTAATACAGGGGACCGAGTTCGAGTTATTAGTGTCTTCGTGGTATAAGTTCGAACCCATGGACGGCCATTCTTGAGAATCCGGAAAGTCTAAACCTTGTCTGTGGTATTCCGAGTAGGATTCAGGGATTGAATGACTGTGACGAGCTTCAAACTCGCGAGTGCTGGGCGTAGTGACAGACGCAAAAGGATTAATGGATCCTATTCCAGTATGATCGAGAACCGACAGATGATTAGCCATGCAGTGACATCGCATTGGACCATTTTCACTGAGAGGACAGGTGGCCATTGACAACGGTGATGCCTAACATACAGCTTGCCATGGGAAGGAGTAGGAAGGATTGGATGAAGATAGCAGGAAAGCAGAGGTTCAAAGGGACGAAAGCATCTCTATACGCTTATCTGAAATTCTCACCAATGAATTACATAAGTACCACTATCCTATTTTATATTTTATTTATCTTTTACTTATCAATTCATAAATTAGTTGAATCCGCCTGACTGAGATTTACAAGGTGACCATAGCTTGCTTCAAGCCGACAATCTCCGTGGGATCGACCCTTACTCACGTAAGGTTTATTACTTGGACGACCCAGTGCACTTGCTGGTTAGTTGTACGAAGTTGTGAAACAGAATTAAGAACATGAACGTACGTATTGAGTTTTTAGCGCCGTTACCAAGGAAGGCATGATCACGATTTCGCACACCAAGTTTTTGGCGCCGTTGCTGGGGATTGTTCGAGTTTGGACAACTAACGGTTCATCTTGTTGCTCAGATTAGGTAACTTTATTTTAATTTTAACCTTTTTGTTTTTATTATTCTTATTTTCGAAAAAAAATAAAAAAATTATTTAAATATTTTCAAAAAAATATATTTTTCTTCATAATTTTTAAGAATGAATTCTAGTGTTTCATGATGATTTGTTGAATCCTGGCTGGCTGTAAAGCCATGTCTAAATTCTTTTGGACTGAGGATTCAACTAATCACTTCAATGCATGTAATATCCTGCTGAAGCTTGGCTGGCCATTGGCCATGTCTAGTGTTTTGGACCGAAGCTTTCACTGAAAGCTTAGCTGGCTAGTAAGCCATGTCTAATTCCTGGACTAGAGCTTTAGGCTAACAATGAGAGATTCCTGGAATTCTTATTAAAAATTTTGAAATCTTATTTTCTTTTTCAAAATTTATTTTCGAAAAATACAAAAATTTAATAAAATCATAAAACCAAAAATATTTGATGTTTCTTGTTTAAGTCTTGTGTCAATTTTTAAGTTTGGTGTCAATTGCATGTTTTTATAATTTTCTTGCATTTTTCGAAAACTCATGCATATGTTCTTCATGATCTTCAAGTTGTTCTTGGTAAGTCTTCTTGTTTGATCTTTAAAATCTCTTGTTTTGTGTCTTTTCTTGTTTTCCATATGCATTTTTAATTTGTTAGTGTCTAAAGTTTGAAAATTTCTAAGTTTGGTGTCTTGCATATTTTTCTTTTCTTAAAAATTTTCAAAAATAAGTCTTGATGTTCATCTTGATCTTCAAAGTGTTCTTGGTGTTCATCTTAACATTCATAGTGTTCTTGCATGCATTAGTTATTTTGATTCATAATTTTTATGTTTTGTGTCAATTTTATGTTTTTCTCTCCCTCATCATTAAAAAAAAATTCAAAAATCAAAAAATATCTTTCCCTTTTTCTCTCTAAAAATTTCGAAAATTTGGATTGACTCTTTCAAAAATTTTTAAAATTCAATTGTTTCTTATGAGTCAACTCAAATTTTCAATTTGAAAATCTTATCTTTTTCAAAAATAAAATCCTTTTCACTTTTCTTTCATAATTTTCGAAAATTTCAAATTGATTTTCAAAAATCTTTTTCTTATTTTCATTTCATATTTTCGAAATTAATACCAACATTTAATATGATTGATTCAAAAATATTAAGTTGTTACTTGCCTATTAAGAAAGGTTCAATCTTTAAATTTTAAAATCATATCTTTTTGTTTCTTGTTAGTCAAGTAATCAACTTTAGTTTTCAAAATTAAATCTTTTCAATTCCTTATCATATCTTTTTCAATTTCAATCATATCTTTTTCAAAATTAATTTAAAAAATTCTTTCTAACTTCTCCCCTAACCTCTTATCTTTTTTATTTTCAAATCTTTTTCAATCAATCTTATCTTTTTGTTTCAATCATATCTTTTTCAAAAACAAATTCCAAATCTCTTTTAATCAATCATATCTTTTTGTTTCAATCATATCTTTTTCAAAACTGCCCAACTAACTCTCTACCTTTAATTTTCGAAAACCCCTTCCCTCTTTTTCAAAATTTCGTTTTAATTAACTAATTGTTTTAATTTTAATTTAATTTAATTTCAATTTTAATTTTCAAATTTTAAATTTAAATTTTAAATATTTTTATTTTATTTTGTTAAAATTTCGAATTCTTCTCTCATCTCTAATATCCTTCTATTTATCTATTCATCCATTAACACTTCTATCCTCACCTCTGTGTTTGGATTCTCATCTTTTCCTTCTTCTATTCTTACTTTCTTCTACTCACATAAAGGAATCTCTATACTGTGACATAGAGAATTCCATATTTTCTTTTCTGCTCTCTTCTTCTTTTTCATATGAGCAGGAACAAGGATAAGAACATTCTTGTTGAAGCTGATCCTGAACCTGAAAGGACTCTGAAGAGAAAGCTAAGGGAAGCTAAAGCACAATTCTCTGGAGAAAATCTGAAAGAAATTTTCGAAAAAGAAGAAGATATGGCCGAAAATAATAACAATGCAAGGAAGATGCTTGGTGACTTTACTGTACCAAATTCCAATTTACATGGAAGAAGCATCTCAATTCCTGCCATTGGAGCAAACAATTTTGAGCTTAAACCTCAATTAGTTTCTTTGATGCAATAGAACTGCAAGTTTTATGGACTTCCATCCGAAGATCCTTTTCAGTTCTTAACTGAGTTCTTGCAGATCTGTGATACTGTTAAGACCAATGGGGTTGATCCCGAGGTCTACAAGCTTATGCTTTTCCCGTTTGCTGTAAGAGACAGAGCTAGAATATGGTTGGACTCTCAACCTAAGGATAGCCTGAACTCTTGGAATAAGCTGGTCACGGCTTTTTTAGCCAAGTTCTTTCCTCCTCAAAAGCTTAGTAAGCTTAGAGTGGATGTTCAAACCTTCAGACAGAAAGAAGGTGAATCTCTCTATGAAGCTTGGGAGAGATATAAGGAACTAACCAAAAAGTGTCCTTATAACATGCTTTCAGAATGGACCATCCTGGATATATTCTATGATGGTCTGTCTGAGCTATCAAAGATGTCACTGGACCATTCTACAGGTGGATCTATTCACCTAAAGAAAACGGCTGCAGAAGCTCAAGAACTCATTGACATGGTTGTAAATAACCAGTTCATGTACATTTCTGAAAGGAATCCGGTAAGTAATGGGACGCCTCAGAGGAAGGGAGTTCTTGAAATTGATACTCTGAATGCCATATTGGCTCAGAATAAAATATTGACTCAGCAAGTCAATATGATCTCTTAGAGTCTGAATGGATTGAAGGAATCATCCAACAGTGCTAAAGAGGCATCTTCTGAAGAAGAAGAAGCTTATGATCCTGAGAACCCTGCAATAGCAGAGGTGAATTACATGGAGGAACCCCATGGAAACATCTATAATCCCTCATGGAGAAATCATCCAAATTTCTCATGGAAGGATCAACAAAAGCCTCAACAAGGCTTTAATAATGGTGGAAGAAACAGGTTTAGCAATAGCAAGCCTTTTCCATCATCCACTCAGCAAAAGATAGAGAGTTTTGAGCAGACCCCATCTAGCTTGGCAAACATAGTCTCTGATCTATCAAAGGCCACTCTAAGTTTCATGAATGAAACAAGGTCCTCCATTAGAAATCTGGAGGCACAAGTAGGCCAGCTGAGTAAAAGGGTCACTGAAACCCCTCCCAGTACTCTCCCAAGCAATACAGAAGAGAATCCAAAAAGAGAGTGCAAGGCCATTGATTTAATCATCATGGCCGAACCTACAAGGGAAGGAGAGGACGTGAATCCCAGTGAGGAAGACCTCCTAGGATGTCCAGTGATCAACAAGGAGTTTCCCTCTTAGGAACCAAAGGAGTCTGAGACTCATCTGGAGACCATAGAGATTCCATTAAACCTTCTTATGCCATTCATGAGCTCTGATGAATATTCTTCTTTTGAAGAGAATGAAGATGTTACTGAAGAGCAAGTTGCCAAGTACCTTGGTGCAATCATGAAGCTGAATGCCAAATTATTTGGTAATGAGACTTGGGAAGATGAACCTCCCTTGCTCATCAATGAACTGAGTGATCTGGATCAACTGACATTGCCTCAGAAGAAACAGGATCCTGGAAAGTTCTTAATACCTTGTACCATAGGCACCATGACCTTCGAGAAGGCTCTATGTGACCTTGGGTCAGGGATAAACCTCATGCCCCTCTCTGTAATGGAGAAACTGAGAATCTATGAGGTGCAAGCTGCCAAAATCTCATTAGAGATGGTAGACAACTCAAGAAAACAGGCTTATGGACTAGTAGAAGACGTGTTAGTAAAGGTTGAATGCCTTTACATCCCTGTTGATTTTATAATCCTAGACACTGGAAAGGATGAGGATGAATCCATCATCCTTGGAAGACCCTTCCTAGCCACAGCAAAAGCTGTGATTGATGTGGATAGAGGAGAGTTGGTCCTTCAACTGAATGAGGACTACCTTGTGTTTAAAACTCAAGGATCTCCTTCTGTAACCATGGAGAGAAAGCATGAAAAGCTTCTCTCACTGCAGAGTCAACCAAAGCCCCCACAGTCAAACTCTAAGTTTGAATGCCTTTACATCCCTGCTGATTTTATAATCCTAGACACTGGAAAGGATGAGGATGAATCCATCATCCTTGGAAGACCCTTCCTAGCCACAGCAAAAGCTGTGATTGATGTGGACAGAGGAGAGTTGGTCCTTCAACTGAATGAGGACTACCTTGTGTTTAAAACTCAAGGATCTCCTTCTGTAACCATGGAGAGGAAGCATGAAAAGCTTCTCTCACTACAGAGTTAACCAAAGCCTCCACAGTCAAACTCTAAGTTTGGTGTTGGGAGGCTACAACCAAACTCTAAGTTTGGTGTTGAACCCCCACAACCACACTCTAAGTTTGGTGTTGGGAGGTCCCAACCTTGCTCTGATTATCTATGAGGCTCCATGAGAGCTCACTGTCAAGCTATTGACATTAAAGAAGTGCTTGTTGGGAGGCAACCCAATGTTATTTAATCATTTTTATTTTATTTTCTATTTGTTATTTCATGTTTTATTAGGTTGATGATCATGTGGAGTCACAAAAACTACTGAAAAATCGAAAACAGAATGAAAAATAGCATTGAAAACAGCACACCCTAGAGGAAGGGCTTACTGGCGTTTAACGCCAGAACAGAGCATGAAACTGGTGTTGAACGCCAGAAACAAGCAGCAGTCTGGTGTTTAAACGCCAGGATTGCACCCAGAGAAAAGCTGGCGTTTAACGCCAGAAACAAGCATCAGACTGGCGTTTAACACCAGAAACATGCACCACACTGGCGTTCAACGCCAGAAACATGCTATAGACTGGCGTTGAAGGCCCAAAACAAGCAAGGAAGTGGCGTTTAACGCCAGAAACATGCTGCAGTCTGGCGTTAAACGCCAGGATTGCATATATAGGGCATTTTACACGTCTAAAAGGTGCAGGGATGAGAAATCCTCAAACACCTCAGGATCTATGGACCGCACAGGATTCCCTCAGGATCTGTGGATCCCACAGGATCCCCACCTATTTTTTCTCTCCTCTTCACACCTTTCCATAACTCTCTTCCCCAAATATCCCTCACCAATCAACTCAATCACTCTTCCCCATCACCTCTTCACCACTCACATCCATCCTCTCTTCCCCAAAAACCCCACCTACCTTCAAATTCAAAAATCTTAACCCTCCACCACTCCTATATAAACCCTCATTCTTCCTTCATTTTCACACAACACAACCCTAACTTCTCCCCTTGGCCGAAAACACCTCACCCTCCATCTCCTCCATTTTCTTCTTCTTCTACTACTTTCTTTCTTCTTTTGCTCGGAGACGAGCAAATATTTTAAGTTTAGTGTGGTAAAAGCATAGCTTTTTGTTTTTCCATAACCATTTATGGCACCTAAGACCAGAGAAACCTCTAGAAAGAGGAAAGGGAAGGCAATTACTTCCACCTATGAGTCATGGGAGATGGAGAGATTCATCTCAAAGGTCCATCAAGACCACTTCTATGAAGTTGTGGCCAAGAAGAAAGTGATCCCTGAGGTTCCTTTCAAGCTCAAGAAGAATGAGTATCCAGAGATCCGACTTGAAATCCAAAGAAGAGGTTGGGAAGTTCTTACCAACCCCATTCAACAAGTCGGGATCCTAATGGTTCAAGAGTTCTATGCAAACGCATGGATCACTAGGAACCATGATCAAAGTGTGAACCCGAATCCAAAGCATTGGCTCACCATGGTTCGGGGAATATACTTAGATTTCATTCCGGAAAATGTAAGGCTGGCGTTCAACTTGCCAATGATGGAAGAAAATGCACGCCCTACACTAGAAGAGTCAACTTTGATCAAAGGTTGGACCAAGTCCTCATGGACATATGTGTGGAAGGAGCTCAATGAAAAATTGACTCAAAGGGAAAGCCGGTTCAACTAAGAAGGCTTGACCTCAAACCAGTAGCTAGAGGATGGTTGGAGTTCATTCAACGCTCAATCATTCCTACTAGCAACCGGTCTGAAGTTACTGTAGACCGGGCCATCATGATCCATAGCATCATGATTGGGGAGGAAGTGGAAGTTCATGAGATTATACCTCAAGAACTCTACAAGGTGGCTGACAAGTCCTCCAATTTGGCAAGGTTAGCCTTTCCTCACCTCATTTGCCACCTCTGCAATTCGGTTGGAATTGACATAGAGTGAAACATCCTCATTGAAGAGGATAAGCCCATCACTAAGAAAAGAATGGAGCAAACAAGAGAGCATGGACCTCAACATGAGCATGAGGAAATTCCTCATCATGAAATCCCTGAGATGCCTCAAGGGATGCACTTCCCTCCACAAAACTACTGGGAACAAATCAACACTTCCCTAGGTGAATTAAGTTCCAACATGGGACAACTAAGGATGGAGCACCAAGAGCATTCCATCATCCTCCATGAAATTAGAGAAGATCAAAGAGCTATGAGGGAGGAACAACAAAGACAAGGAAGAGACATAGAGGAGCTCAAAAGCACCATTGGTTCTTCAAGAAGAGGAAGACGCCACCCTCACTAAGGTGGACTCATTCCTTAATCTCCTTGTTTATTTATTTTCCTGTTTTTCAATTTTTGAGCCTTATATTTATTTATATTTGTGTCTTATTACATGATCATTAGTGTCTAAGTATCTATGCCTTAAAGTTATGAATATGAATCCATCACCTCTCTTGAATGAAAAATATTTTAATTACAAAAGAACAAGAAGTACAGGGTTTCAAATTCATCCTTGAAACTAGTTTAATTATTTTGATGTGGTGACAATACTTTTTGTTTTCTGAATGAATGCTTGAACAGTGCATATGTCTTTTGAAGTTGTTGTTTATGAATGTTAAATATGTTGGCTCTTGAAGAATAAGGAAAAAGGAGACATGTTATTTGATAATCTAAAAAATCATAAAAATGATTCTTGAAGCAAGAAAAAGCAGTGAATACAAAAGCTTGCAGAAAAAAAAATTGGTGAAAAAAAAATAGAAAGAAAAAAAAAAGAAAAAGCAAGCAGAAAAAGCCAAAAGCTCTTAAAACCAAAAGGCAAGAGCAAAAAGCTAGTAGCCCTTAAAACCAAAAGGCAAGGGTAATAAAAAGGATCCAAGGCTTTGAGCATCAATGGATAGGAGGGCCTAAAGGAATAAAATCCTGGCCTAAGCGGCTAAACCAAGCTGTCCTTAACCATGTGCTTGTGGCGTGAAGGTGTCAAGTGAAAACTTGAGACTGAGCGGTTAAAGTCGAGGTCCAAAGCAAAAGAAAGAGTGTGCTTAAGAACCCTGGACACCTTTAATTGGGGACTCTAGCAAAGCTGAGTCACAATCTGAAAAGGTTCACCCAATTATGTGTCTGTGGCATTTATGTATCCGGTGGTAATACTGGAAAACAAAGTGCTTAGGGCCACGGCCAAGACTCATAAAGTAGCTGTGTTCAAGAATCAACATACTAAACTAGGAGAATCAACAACACTATCTGAACTCTGAGTTCCTATAGATGCCAATCATTCTAAACTTCAATGGATAAAGTGAGATGCCAAAACTATTCAAGAGGCAAAAAGCTACAAGTCCCGCTCATCTGATTGGAGCTAAGTTTCATTGATATTTTGGAATTTATAGTATATTCTCTTCTTTTTATCCTATTTGATTTTCAGTTGCTTGGGGACAAGCAACAATTTAAGTTTGGTGTTGTGATGAGCGGATAATTTATGCGCTTTTTGGCATTGTTTTTACATAGTTTTCAGTATAATTTAGTTAGTTTTTAGTATATTTTTATTAGTTTTTAATTAAAATTCACATTTCTGGACTTTACTATGAGTTTGTGTATTTTTCTGTGATTTCAGGTAGTTTCTGGCTGAAATTGAGGGACCTGAGCAAAAATCTGATTCAGGCTAAAAAAGGACTGCATATGCTGTTGGATTCTGACCTCCCTGCACTCAAAGTGAATTTTCTGGAGCTATAGAACTCCAAATGGCGCGCTCTCAATTGCTTTGGAAAGTAGACATCTAGGGCGTTCCAGAAATATATAATAGTCTATACTTTGAATAAAAATAGATGACGTAAACTGGCGTTCAACGCCAGTTCCATGCTGCATTCTGGAGTCAAACGCCAGAAACAGGTTGCAAAGTGGAGTTCAACGCCAGAAACAGGCTACAAACTGGCGTTCAACTCCAAGAGAAGCCTCTACACGTGTAAAGCTCAATGCTCAGCCCAAGCACACACCAAGTGGGCCCCAGAAGTGGATTTCTGCATCATTTACTCAATTTTGCAAACCCTAGTAACTAATTTAGTATAAATAGGACTTTTTACTATTATCGTTGGATATCTTTTGGATCATCTTTGATTAGTTTTATGCTATCTTAGACTTTTGTGAGGGCTGGCCATTCGGCCATGCCTGAACATTTATCATTTGTGTATTTTCAACGGTAGAATTTCTACACACCATAGATTAAGATGTGGAGCTCTGCTGTTCCTCAAAGATTAATGCAAAGTACTACTGTTTTTCTATTCAATTCAACTTATTCCGCTTCTAAGATATTCATTCGCACTTCAATATGATGGATGTGATGATCGTGACAGTCATCATCATTCTCAACTTATGAACGCGTGCCTGACAACCACTTCCGTTCTACCTTATATTGAATGGATATCTCTTGGATATCTAATACAGGGGACCGAGTCCGAGTTACTAGTGTCTTCATGGTATAAGTTAGAACCCATGGAGGGCCATTCTTGAGAATTCGGAAAGTCTAAACCTTGTTTGTGGTATTTCGAGTATGATTCAGGGATTGAATGACTGTGACGAGCTTCAAACTCGCGAGTGCTGGCGTAGTGACAGACGCAAAAGGATAATTGGATCCTATTCCAGTATGATCGAGAACCGACAGATGATTAGCCATGCAGTGACAGCGTATTGGACCATTTTCACTGAGAGGACAGGTGGCCATTGACAACGGTGATGCCTAACATACAGCTTGCCATGGAAAGGAGTAGGAAGGATTGGATGAAGACAGCAGGAAAGCGAGGTTTAGAGGGACGAAAGCATCTCTATACGCTTATCTAAAATTCTCACCAATGAATTACATAAGTACCACTATCCTATTTTATATTTTATTTATCTTTTACTTATCAATTCATAAAATCAGTTGAATCCTCCTGACTGAGATTTACAAGGTGACCATAGCTTGCTTCAAGCCGACAATCTCCGTGGGATCGACCCTTACTCACGTAAGGTTTATTACTTGGACGACCCAGTGCACTTGCTGGTTAGTTGTATGAAGTTGTGAAACAGAATTAAGAACATGAACGTGCGTATTGAGTTTTTAGCGCCGTTACCAAGGAAGGCATGATCACGATTTCGCACACCACTGCGTTTAGGGATCTCCCCAACACGTACTCCATCGCTGGGAGTACGCGGCTGCTTTGCCCTCTTTATCCACCATTCAAGTATGAGGCTTCTAGGGATAGCTGTCATGTTCAAATAAACCATAAACCCAACCATGTGGACACAAGGAAGGCCGAATGACTCCATCCGTTGACAAGAACAGCTGAATTCGTCGTCTTCCTCGGCCCATGATCTCTGCTTGCAGTACATTGCAACCTCGAACAAAACACAAGTGCTCGTCCTCTTGGTGGACACAACTCTCACATTGCTGGCTAGCATTAGCACCTCCTGAAACAGTTCGAAAACCTCTCTTATATAAACCGTCGCAGCGAACTGCTCAATGGCTTCGAGTTTCATTTTTACAACAGGCTCGTCGTTCGCAGACTTGTAGTCTGCCACTAGTTCTCTTTTCCTCATGAATTCCAGATAGTGTTGGAAGTGCTCCACAAACTCCCTCAGATTGTACCCGTTGTGTATAAGTTTCCTAATCTTCATATTCAAAGCCTCGCATCTCGATGTCGTCTTCAGTCCTGCGAAGAATTTCCCCCGGATATGCGCATTAGACCATGAATGCTTCTTTGCATACATGTCCGCTATCCACGGATGATCCTCCAACCCATGATCTGCCACGCTATCCGTCCATATTCTCTCAAATTCGTCAACCTCTAGATCTCCCATCAGGCATAGACGGAATTTCCTAAGAAAATCCGGCCGTCCAACTCTAGCAGTGGCATTCCTTAACAAATGCCAGCTACACAACCTGTGATGTGCACCAGGGAAAACTGTACTAACCGCACTCTTCATGGCGAGGTCCCCGTCTGTGATGACAGATTTCGGCTATTTTCCTTTCATTGCCTCAAGAAATGACCGCAACAACCACACATAGCTTCCTTCGCTCTCATTGCTCAAGATGGCGCAGCCGAACACCACCGTCCTCATATAATAGTTCACCCATGAGAATAATACCAAAGGGCACTTGTATTTGATACGACCGTACGTTGCATCAAAACCCAGGACATCCCCGAACACGCTGTAGTCATAACGACTTGTACCATCGCACCAGAAGAGATTTTCCAGCCTCTTGTCAACATCCATCGAGTACTTCCAGAACATCCCAAAATCAGTGGTCCTTAAAGTTCCCAAGAACTTCAACTTGGCCTCTGCATCTATCGTGCCAGCTCGCCTTTGCTTCTCTATCGCATTATATATATATACTTTATCTAAAACCTAACAGTCTCGAATCCCCCTGACTGATTGGCAAAGGCGCGGAAAATCGTCGGTACCCGCAACCCAGATTTCCTCATGGAATTGATTTGGTGCAAATCACCTTCTTTGACTGCTCTGTGTGACTGCAACAGACACCTAAACCTTGCATCTAGCATGGGATGATTATGGTTATCGCAGAATTGTTCAACAAACCATCATCCGCTGGCATCATCAACGTGGACCTTAATCCGGGCTTCACACCCATACCGTGTGATCGGTCGAGGATCCATCTTTCTGTCTTCCCGCTACATGTGTTTCCCGTCTCGCTCTCCTTCCCTCGATCACACAAATATCTACCAAATGATTTCGCCCTCCGTCCCCTGCTTTGTTCTGCGACCCACCTTGGACCTCCTGACCGAGAATCCCTTGATGCGACTGTATTCGTTGTAGTAGTCATAAGCTGCATGTAGGCTTGTGAACTCTGTCGTAAGGATGTCCTTGGCTGTCAGGGAAGAAAATTCAATTTGCGCCAAAGGACCCTATCCCGTCAACAATCCTCACTGTTGCTTCTGCATCTATGTCCGCATCTATGGCGGACGAATTCATCACTTCTGCTTCATCTACCGGCACGATTTTGCCCTCACCCCATCATCAGCATCCTACAACGAACAACATGTGGCATGTGTGACAACAGGCGGTGGGCCACATCAACATAAACCGGTCAAACAAAAATTCATAACATGAGCAACAAGCACACCTGCAACGTATGGACTCGGTCAAAATTAGATGAAAACTCGTAGCTTGGCTCCACAAACCCATTCGGCTGTAACAGTTCAAAAATCGCAATGAGCGAACAGAACATTAGCGATATCAACCATAACTACGAACACACAGCTATAATCCCAGACATCCTAAAATAATCCAACTAAAACTCATTCAACTGTAAGGACAAACCCCGATTTTGGCACAAAATTTAAAAAGTAACAAATCTAATTCGGCTATGTGCCATTCTAAACGGCAACCTCAAAACATCAAAGGGTTATAACTGTTAGGGACACAGGGAGGCATGGGCCCCCAATTGAAATCCATATATGTGCATACCTCCCCCGGTATTATCGGACGGTAAATAGCTCAGTGACACCGACAAAACGTACCTGTAAATCTGGTTGCCCTGTGTGGTCCATTTCCTTCCCTTTGTGTGAACCTCAAGTCAGCGAGATCTCGATCTGTGCTTCTGCGCCGTTCAATCCCACGTTCTCCTCCGCCGTGGACCGCCGTCTCTGTGCAGGTCGACCAAACGAAGCTTCACACTGACCCCAACACAGCTTTCACCTACCTATTAATGGAGTTTGGGGCTTTCATTTAACAACCCCATTCTCGTCTCCTCCCTCCCGTTTTCCTTTTTTTCCAAAATTCATCCCCAACCGCAACTTTACTTATTTGTGAACTAACCCCTATATTTTTCCAAAATTCACATCACTACCCGGTCCACCAAGGTCTTGAATATACTTTTTCCACCGAAGAAACGTCTAAGAATAAAGTTTGATATGAAGCTTTCAACATTCAGATTGCCTTAAAAGGAACAACTTGAAAGCATCTATTCATTGCATCTTCATTGCATCACTCTCTCTTGAATATTGAATAAAAAAGTAAATAGAAATTTTAGCATCCAAATATTATGAGTCTTTTTCAATACTTCTCGTGTTTGTTTTAGTGTCACTGTAAGTTTTTTTCTTTTCCCCCTTTTTTTAGTAACGTGATTGATAAGGAAGTAGAAGTGCTTGAATTTTGAGGCATGACATGTAACGACCCAATTCCCAATATGTCATGATCATACTGAAAACCGAGTATCACCAACTTGCGTACCCAAAATTTTAACTATTTATTATTAAGCCTATAATCGTTTTAGCAGACTATCGAATTTTTGAAAAAAAAAATTTACTTTATAAAAAGATTTGCGAGGATAGCTAATTCAACATACACAAGCCATAATAAGGAATTAAGTAAAGTATACACAAGGCCAACATTATATATAAATATAACTTATATCATAGGTCATTGACGATCGGACTTCTGCTAGTAAAGAATTTTATAAAAGTAATCACGTTGAAAGTATACCTTCTAAACCAACAGAGAATCCTTTCGTACAAAAACTTTGGTTGTCACTTAAGCAAACCCAATAAAATTTATAACCGAAGTATTTAAACCTCGGGTCGTCTCTCAAGGAATTGCAGGGAAGTATGATTTATTATTGGTTATGAGTTTTCTGAGAAGATTTTGAGTTTGAGAACAGAAAAATAAATAATTGTAATTTAAAGCAGTGGAAATTAAAAAGAGAAATTATATAATTAATTAAAAAGCCTTGACTGGAGGTGTGATTAATTAGAAGTTCTATCCTTAATGGATTTTCTCAAGTGTAGTGTCAAGAGGTTGTTATTTTCACTTAGTTAACCCTTACTAAATAAAAGAAAGTCAAGTGATTGAGCTAACTCTTATTCACAAATCCTAGTCCTCTCCCTTGGGAAGGTCTAGTGTTAGTAAATACAGAATTAGCTAACAACTTCCAATTTAACTAATCACTTAAGCATTCAACTTTAAGTGTCGCCTCTTAATCAACCCCCATCTTAAGTTGGGAGCCTACTCCATTGACATGGATCCCAATTTCACATAATAAATGAATAAATAAATACTTGAAGATAATCAAACAAATAATGAGGTAAATAGAAAAATACTCTTTGCATTAATAATGTCATAAAAGCTTTCCAATTGTAACTCTGAATAAGAATTAAAGATATAAAAGAGTATAGATGATAATCGAAATAAAATTGGAAGTAATTAAATAAACAATAAAATTTAAATGGAAAAATACTATGGAATAAATGAAAATATAAGAATCCTAATTTAAAAGAACATTAAACCTGGAATCTGAGAAGAAGTTGAAATCCTAATCCTAAAACTTAAGAGAGAGGAGAGAGCCTCTCTCTCTCTCTCTAAAAACTACATCTAAAACCTAAAATTATGTATATTGAATGTTCCCTGAATGAATGGATGTATTTCCCCACTTTATAGCCTCTAATCTGTGTTTTCTAGGCCGAAAACTGGGCCAGAAACAGTCTAGAAATCGCTGATTGCGAATTCTGTCACGCTGATTTTTGTCACTGCAATACGTCCGCGTGGAGCACGCGTTCGCATCACCTGGCTGTACGTCCACTATAGCAAATTATATATCATTTCGAAGCCCTAGACGTTAGCTTTCCAACGCAACTAGAACTGCATCATTTGGATCTCTGTAGCTCAAGTTATGGTCGATTGAATGCGAAGAGGTCAGGCTGGACAGCTTAGCAACTCCTTCAACTTCTTGTATTCCTTGCACTTTTGCATGCATCCTTTCCATCCTCTAAGCCATTCCTGCCCTGTAATCCCTGAAATCACTTAACGCACATATCATGGCATCGAATGGTAATAAGAGAGGATTAAGATTAGCTAAATTAAGACCAAAGAAACATGTTTTCAATCATAGCACAAAATCTGGAAGAAAAAAGTAAAACCATGCAAATAGTATGAATAAGTGGGTAAAGAATTGATAAAAACCACTCAATTGAGCATAAGATAAACCATAAAATAGTGGTTTATCAATCTCCCCACACTTAGACATTAGCATGTCCTCATGCTAAACTCAAGAGAAGCTATAAAGAAGTGAAGAGGAATGGTAAAATGTATGAAATGCAACCTATCTATATGAATGCAACTACATGCAGAATGTTTCTACCTACTTGGTTAAAAGTAAACAAATCTTCCAAGAACAAATATGAACTGGATTTCACTAATTCAAATCATAAAAATGAGGTACAAATAGACTTGCAGAAGAAAATATCTCATGAAAGCCGGGAACAAAGAATCGAGCATCGAACCCTCACAGGAAGTGTATATACTCTAATCGCTCAGGTGTTTAAGGTTCGATCTCTCAATTCTTTACTAACCTTGCTTTCTAAGGCTTGCTCTTCATCTAACAATCAACAAAAATTTAATGCATAAAGTACACATATCAAGAGGCCTTTTAAGGGTTGTAATGGGGTTAGGGTCAAGGTAGGATTGTATTTGGTTAAGTGGACTAAAATCTGAATCCTTAATTAACTTAAATTTTTCCCACCTAACTTAAAACAATTCATGTAATCACAATACAAAATCTAACTACCCATTTACTACGTTTACCACATATTCATGCATCCGATTTTGAGTACAGTACATATGCATTGCTTTCACCATTTACTTTGGGGCATTTTGTCCCCTTTTTATTGTTTGCTCTTTTTCTTTTCTTTTTCTTTTCTTTTCTCTTTTATATATATATGCCTATTTTTTTCTTTTCTCTTTTGTTTTTCTCAATGCATATGATTAAATTATTGAATACATGAACATATTCTCAATTATCTTTCACATTTTCAAAAAATTTTAACATACTCAATTCTCAAACCAAATGTTTCCAAACCCACTTTTCCCCACACTTAATTCGTGAGCACTCTCACTAGTCTAAGCTAACCAAGGATTCAAATTAAGGATATTATTATTTTTCACTTAGAGTTAATGATGTGCTAAAGTAAAGAATAAATGGGGTAAAATAGGCTCAAATTGGTTTGCAAGGGATAATGAAAGGGTAAGGCCATATGGATATGTAAGCTCAGTGAAACAAAGACCTCAATCATGTAAGTGCATGCATACATCAAATAATGGAAATCTAGATTTAAGCAAGACAAAGATCATAATTTTAGAGAGAACAACACACACCAAAAATAAAATATTGGTTGATAGAATGCAACCAATTTAAATAGGCTCAAAATCTCACTGGTTTTGTGTGTTCGAGCTCTAAACCATGTTCCAGTATAATATTCCTTCAAACAAGTTTAATAAAAAGTTTTAATTCAAATTAGTGAAATGCTATAAAAAGTTTCTTGAAAAAGAAAATATCACTTTAACCAAGTGGTGGTAAAATATGCACAAAATCAAACAAATATGCAAATGCAACAATGAACAAACAAAGAAAATAAAACATTGGTGTTGAAAAGAAGGTAACTAACCCATGGAGATCGGTATCGACTTCCCCACACTTAAAGATTACACCGTCCTCGGTGCATGCTAAGATGTGCAAGTGGACGGGTTGCGAGCTATAACTGCTGCTCTTTCTCTAAAGAATGTGCAGATGGACTTGTTTTTGCCCCATATAGAAGTTTCTCCCTTTTTCCTTTCTTGGTGGCCAGTCTGAAAGAAGAGGAAAAAGAAGAAAAAGTAACCCAGAAATAAAGATAAATAAAGTCTGGGTGGGTTAATGCCAAATAATGAGGGTCTTAATTACATGGTAGCTACAACATGCAAGTGAGAAAATAATAGAAGCACATGGCATACCAGTGGTGCAAAATTTGCAACAAAGGGGAGGAGTGTGGGTAATGAAAGTATCAATATAAGTTCATGTCAATGCAAATGAAGTGCAAGTATTATAAAAGATTGGCATTGGCAGATAATTAATATCATCCAACAGTGTAAAACAAGTCACTAAGCACCAAAATAATTCAAGAAAAGATGCAACATTTGAATAGAAAAATTTAACACCAATGGAAAAAAATAATGAACGTAGAAAAGAAAAAAAAAATATGCACAGAATTAAAATGCAATGAATGAAAGTATGCAATTAAGTAAAATAGAATGAAAGCGAAGAAGGATGAGGAGTTAAAGAGATGAAGTAAGATAGAAAGAAGAAAGAAGAAAAGATAGAAGAAATTAGGATTAGAAAAGAAAAGATAAGATAATTGGCGCTGATCTGGATAAGCTGTGCAACGCAGGCGACGCGGACGCGTGGTGGACGATAAGTTTCAGGTGACGCGGACGCGTGGATCACGTGATCGCGTGGCCTGATTTGTGCTATTGGCGCGAGTGCAGCCGTACGGTCGCGCAACTCTCTGTTTCAAACTCATTTTGCCAAAATTTAGGGTGACGCGTTCGCGTGGGTGACGCGATCGTGTGAATGGCCATATTTGCAAAACGATACGGCTGCGTGGGGCACGCGGTCACGTGATAGGGCTTGTCCTTCTAGCATTATTCTAGCCCAACTCCATCATAACTTTCTGCCATACACCTCTTTTACGTCGATTTTTAGGGGCACGCGTTCGCGTGGGTGACGCGGACGCGTGGGAGGTATATTTTCAAAATGACGCGGCTGCGTCAGCGACGCGGTTGCGTGGGCATGTTTATGCCTAAGGCACACCTCCAGCCACGCTTTCACGTGACTTTCTGTTCAATTCTCTTTTCTTCAGAACGCATCTATGACGCGGACGCGTCAGCGACGCTTACGCATCGCGTGCATTTTTTTTATGCAGTATGCAGAAATTATGAGTGAACACGAATGAAAATAAAAGAAAATAAAACTAAGAACAAAAAGGAAAGAATATACCATGGTGGGTTGTCTCCTACCTAGCACTTTTAGTTAAAGTCCTTAAGTTGGACATTTGGGGAGTCCTTTGTTATGGTGGCTTGTGCTTGAACTCATCCAGAAATCGCCACCAATGTTTGTAATTCCAATGGCCTTCAGGATTCCAAACTAGGTGTAAAGAGCCTTCAAGCAGGTTAAAGCAAGTGACAAGGCCCCAAGAGTGTTGATTGTTGGAATGAATTCCGGGGTCCCAGACCTTGCCTTTGCACCCGTCTTCTTGTTGATCATCATGATTCCATCCAGGTAGCAAGCAATTTGAATTCTCACTAAAGCGGCCAACCAACTTCCTAGACCTATTCAGTTGAGCTTTACACCAACCTTTGTATTTAAACTTTGAGCTTTCCACCATATTGAATCTTGCATGACAATTCCTACCACTAACCATCTCCCTCTTACTCTTAAAGCCACAAAGAGCTCTAAGTTGACCATCTGTCTCAAGTAAACCATATTCAAGTGGAATGAGAAAGCTAAGGGATATGAATTTTACCCACTTGAATGTTGTATTGGATGGTAATGACTTTGGGGGAAAGGTCTCCAACAGGTTTGGCAGGGTGATTTCCAGCTCCATTCCCTTGGGCTCTTCTTTGACTACTTCCACCTCCTTGCAAGCTTCTTCAATATCAACCTCTTCCTCTTGGTAGCTTTCTTCCAATTCGATCTCTGCTTCATTGTTCACCAAGGGCATGGGAGGATGTGCTTCTTCTTCTTTAATCTCCATGTCAAATCCAATGGGAGAGGATTCAATTGTAGATAGGAATTCATCAATAATTAAATCCATCTCTTGATCAACCTCTTCAAAGTCTTCAACCATGATATGCCTTGGAGGTTGTACACCCTCCTCAACATCAAATTCAAACTCCTTAGAAGGGGGTTCTGTGACTTGAGGTTCCCATGGACGTTCTGCATCTCCTAAGTCCTCGACCACTTCTTCCTCTTCAACGATTACGGCTTCCTCTAATTGTTCCAGTACAAAGTCATGCTGCTTACTGTCCACCGGAGCTTCTAGCTTCTCCTTCATGCTGCGTTCTTCAGTAGATTCTCCACATGAAACCATGGGGGTTCCTTGAGTGTCTGAACATCGGGAGGGTAATCGATTTATTGCTTGCTCCAGTTGGTGAAGAGTTGCATGAAATCGATCTACTGTTTCCTTGAGGTGAGCCTGTGATTCTTGGGTCGATGGATATGGACATGGTGCATATAGAAGTGGTGGTTTTTGGGGGGTAATTGAATTGGAATTGGGGTGGATAAGGGTTAGGGTCATATGGAGGTGAATGGTGTAAAGGGGCTTGTGAGTATGGTGGTTCAAAGGTGTGTTGGGGAGGTGGTTCATAAGCATATGATGGGGCTTGTTAGTAACTACAAGGGGGTCCACCATATCTATCATCTTGGTATGCACCTCGAAATGGCTCTTGACCATAATAATTTGGTGGGTGTTGGTTGTCACGAAGGGGTCCACCATATCTAATGTCTGGGCATGCATTGTAGGATGGTTGCTGTCTATGGTATCTTGGAAGATGTTGTTGCCGAAAGGGTTGATCAGATCCTCGTGGCTCCTTCCAATTTTGATTGTTCCGACCTTGATGTATGTTCCTGTTATAGCTTCCATTCCTTCCAACAACATTAGAACCAAACTTGAAACCAGAGGTGTGAGAATTCATAGTAGCAAAAGAAAATAAAAACAAAAACTAATAAAAAAATTAATGAAAATAAACTCCTAAAACTAGAAACACTGACAACAATATAAGATAAAGATTTGAAAAAGGTTTAAATTTTGAAAAGGTTTTATTTTTAAAATTTTAAATTTAAATTTTGAAATTTGAATTTTGAATTTTGGAATTTAAATATTGAAATTTAAAATTTGATTTTGAAATAAGATAAGATAAGATTTTGAAAAAGATATGATTTTTGAAAAAGATTTGAATTTTGAAATTTAAAACTAAGATAAGATAAGATAAAAATTTTAAAATAAAAATCTGAATTTTTTTTTTGTAATTTTTGAAAAAATCAATTAAAATAAAGAGAAAAGATATTTTTGAATTTAATAAGGAAAGAGAAAAACAATAAAATGACACCAAACTTAAAATTTTTAGATCAAAACGAAGAAAACAGCCAAGAACAACTTGAAGGTCAAGATGAACACGAAGAACAACTTGAAAATCAAGAAAGAACAAAGAACATTATTTTCGAAAATTTTAATAACTAAATAAAAACCAATAACTTCTTAATTTACGAAAAAGAAAAAATAAAAACAAAAATAAAAACAAATAAACAAGCAAAAAGCAAATATTTACAATAACCAATAATAAGGCACACGTTTTCAATTCCCCGGCAACGGCGTCATTTTGACGATCGGATTTCTGTTAGTAAAGAATTTTTATAAAAATAATCACGTTGTAAGTATAGTTCTAAACCAACAGAGAATCCTTTCATACAAAAATTTGGTTGTCACAAGTAACAAAATCCAATAAAATTTATAAACCGAAGTATTTAAACCTCGGGTCGTCTCTCACGGAATTGCAAATAAACAATTCCACCATCAACCATCACGACGCGAATGCGTGACAAGGAAAATTGCCGAATGACGCGAACGCGTGGACGACGCGTACGTGTGACCTGCGCGATCTGCATAAATAACATAATACATTGGGAGCGATTTCGGGCCGCATTTTAACCCAGTTTTCAGCCCAGAAATACATACTAAACCTAGGGAACATGCAGAGACTCAATACGCATCCACACACATTCAGATACATCGATATTAGGATTACTCTTAGTTTTAGATCTAAATCTAGATTAGTTCATCAAAATAAATACCTGAAGATAATCAAACAAATAATGAGGTAAATAGAAAAATACTCTTTGCATTAATAATGTCATAAAAGCTTTCCAATTGTAACTCTGAATAAGGATTAAAGATATAAAAGAGTAGATATGATAATAGAAATAAAATTGGAAGCAATTAAATAAACAATAAAATTTAAATAGAAAAATACTATGGAATAAATGAAAATATAAGAATCCTAATTTAAAGGAACATTAAACTTGGAATCTGAGAAGAAGTTGAAATCCTAATCCTAAAACTTAAGAGAGATGAGAGAGCCTCTCTCACTAAAAACTACATCTAAAACCTAAAATTATGTATATTGAATGTTTCCTGAATAAATGGATGTATTCCCCCACTTTATAGCCTCTAATATGTGTTTTCTGGGCCAAAAACTGGGCCAGAAATAGTCCAGAAATCGCTGATTGCGAATTCTGTCACGCTGATTTTTGTCACTGTGAAGCACGCATTCATGTCGCCTATCTATACGGCCACTATAGCAAATTATATATCATTTCGAAGCCCCGGACGTTAGCTTTCCAACGCAACTAAAACTGCATCATTTGGACCTCTTTAGCTCAAGTTATGGTCGATTAAATGCGAAGAGGTCAGGCTGGACAGCTTAGCAACTCCTTCAACTTCTTGTATTCCTTCCACTTTTACATGCTTCCTTTCCATCCTCTAAGCCATTCCTGCCCTGTAATCCCTGAAATCACTTAACGCACATATCACTGTATCGAATGGTAATAAGAGAGGATTAAGATTAGCTAAATTAAGACCAAAGAAACATGTTTTCAATCATAGCACAAAATCTGGAAGGAAAAAGTAAAACCATGCAAATAGTATGAATAAGTGGGTAAAGAATTGATAAAAACTACTCAATTGAGCATAAGATAAACCATAAAATAGTGGTTTATCAGTCATACATACATATAAAGGTACTATCATATATATCATGAGTTAGTGTACAACCCCTCACATCTTGTTACTATGTATAAAATAAACACTCCAGGCCCTGGTGTAAGACCCAGAACTTTTGAAAAGGTTTATTATAAATTAATTTCAATTCAATTATTTATTGTATCTTTAATTTTAGAAATTACTTTATTAAGGATAATTAAAGCAAGTTTTGATTAATTGGATTTGAAATAAATTAAGGTTTTATCCAAACTCTATGATTTTGGATTATTTTCCTATTTACCACTTAAAGTCTTAGATATTTAGAAAATAACGATGTTTGGATATTTAAATTAGAGTTTTGTCTAATTTTTTAATTATTGAATTAATTCCTATATTTAAATTATAAAATTTAGTAGTTGAGAAATAACAAGATTTTTATATGATAATATTTTTATATATAAATACTTTAGGTCTTATTAATAAAGAAAATTAGTTATACCGTAATATATTTTCAATTAGAATAATTTGTTGAGAATCAATTAGTATTTTTATACCACAAATAATATTTTAAAGTAACTTTAGAGATTAAATTAGTTTTTCAAATTAATACTCTATACTCTAATTTTATTAAAATTATTTTACTCAAATTAAACCCAAAATCTCCAATTCCATACACAAACCCTAACCCTAATTAAACCACAATTTTTCCTTTACCCTAAGGAAACCCTAAGCCGCCCCCCTCCAACAGCAAACCAAGAAAAAAAACAACACCCACACCAATACTTGCAGGAGTGGCCACCGTCGCTGCAGAGAAGCTGCACTGCCACCGTCTCATCCTCACCGCCAGCTTTGTCGGATCTGGCCATCAAACCCGTCCTTGCCGCCGTCGTTGGAGTCGCGAACAGGAGAGGGAGAAGAAGATGCGAGCCAGGGCCGAGGGGAAGGAGGCGTCGTGTCTGGTAGCTGTCGTCCCATCACCGCCATCTACCTCCGTCACTGCCGAACTGCTGCTCTGCGGTGCTTAGCTGGAGCTTCTGTTACTGTTGTCGGAGATCTGTGGTTGCCAGAAAACACTGCTGTTGTCACTTCCGAAGGAGGAAGAAGCCTTGCCGCTGTTCTGGCCGGCAGGAGCAGTCCTATGGTCACCGGAAACACCGCCGGGAATGCTGCTACTTGGCTCAGTCACTTCTCCTTGGTTGCGGTAAGGGTCTTGTTATTAGCTTTGGTCCTTTTTGAATTCTGGAAATACTTTAGTCACTAAATATTGATACAGCCACCATCTGGGTCGCGTGGAAGGAGGAAAAGCCGCTGGGTGTCGACGCACCTTTCCTCCGCCAACTCTGTCGCTGGGAACAGCTGCTGAGTCCTCTGTATTGGTAAGCATTTCTGATTAGAAAGGCCTTTTGTCACTGCCCTGTAAACTTATACTGAGGCGTTGCGGTGTTGTTCGTCATCGGGTTGGGTATTCGTGCTTGCATTTCGTGCTCAGAGTTTGCAACTGCCTCGTTTTATCATTTCAATAGGTAATTATGTTTCAAAAATTCTCGCGTTAGTATTCTGTTGTGTTTGGTTAATGAATCTGAGTTTTAGTAACGTGGGATCGAGTCTTGATTGTTATATGTTGCGATTAGAGTCATTGTGGTTGCTGAGAAAGTGGTTTGGAGTAGAGGTTGCGGCTTCCACAATTGCGGGTTGAGATGAAAGGAACTCTGTGAGGCGTTTGGGCTATGGTTTCGCGTATTGAGGTAGGGGCCTTTTCAAAAAAACATATTTTATAAATTGGAATTATTATATACGGATATTATGTGGTAAAAATGTATACTTGAGTGATTGTATAAGTCTTATGTAATGTTGGTTGTTTTGGACGAACATGAATTCTTGGTTGATTTGATTATTATTTGGTTTCGTGCAACGGACGGTTTGAAGTGTTTCTTTAAAGTCGCTTCTTTAAAGCTTTGAAATCAAGTTTACTTTGTTGGAAATTAACTTGAGTTTGATTTGGTTTTCTTGAAATATGAAAATGGAATGTATCTTTGGATTCAGTTGGATTTTGAGCTGGTTTGATTTTGGGCCCTTTAAAGAGGATTGTGGAATGGTTTGGATGGGACCCAGAAAGGGAGGCAGAGTCCATGTTTTAGGGGAGGTGCTGCCGAAATTCCGATAGAATCTGAGACTTTATTGAAATGTTATTTGGAAAATTATGAGTTAAAGACTTCTACTATTTTATTTGAATTGTTTGAGAAAGGGATGACTTATGCTTTAAAATGAATTATTAAAAGAAAGAAATTATGATTTAGTCTTGTTACTTAAGAAAAGTATTGTATCTCTTTTGGGAGCAAGTTATTTAGATGAAACTTATGTTTTAAGGCTGTTTTAAATGTGAAAAGGGTTTATGTCTTTGAATTTGACTTGAGGGTTTCAATTGGAGGAGTTTTAGTGACTTTGAAAGAACCTGAATGTCTATTGACAAGTCTCGTTTTACAATGTTTTGGGAAAAAGTTTTAAGTACTCTTTGAATTCTAAATTTTTGCAAGACTAAAACAATTTTTGGGCAGTTTGAAACGCTTCAGATTTAATCAAGGAATTGAAGCTAGTTTTGTTTAAGTAAAGGAAATGGTTTTGAAAGGAGTAATTGATTACACGACTTGGTTTGGCTTAGATTCTATTTTTATTACTCCAATCAGGAAGCCAAGGTTTTAAAGATTTTAAGCGAACTTGAGGAAATGAGTTATGTTATTCTCCCCTAAAGACTTGAGACTCTACCAAGGAACTTTTCTTACAAAATCCTATTTTTGGATAGATGATTTTGAATATTTCAGATGAGATCTTTAATTTGCCATGATTTTGGAAGTTTTGGATGCCGACAGTGGCTTTGTTTTGAAAAGGGGACCTACTTTGAGTAAAAGTGGCCTTTAAGCCTGAAATGATTTGAGGAATGGGAATTTTAAAGCCGAGGCTGAAAAGAATTGATTTTTGGATTTCAAAGTGAAGTGAATTGAGAAAAAGTTATTTATGGCTTGAATGATGATTTTATGAATTTGATGATGTTGGATGGTGGAAGTGCTATTATGTTATGAGCCGAAATGGCTGTGTATGATAATGAACCATGGCAGGTTGCGAAATATGTTATGAGCCAGATGGCTGAGATGAATGTTGATTTATGGCTGAGAATAAATGCATATATGCTGAATTATTGATATTTGTGATTGTTGCATTTCACCTATCTGAGATACGAGTTTTCCTGGGTGAAAGCAGTGGCTAGCCACCACGTGCTCCAGGTGGAGACTCGATACTCTGCTGATCCTATGTCGTAAGTGTGGCCGGACTCTGTGAAAGTTCCAGATGAGCTCGCCCCCGTGAATATACACCAGTGAGGGTGTTGGATGTGAATTATGATTATGACTGTGAATAACTCAAGTTGGGGATGCACGACAGAGGGACAGTCCAATGGTTAGCTACCAGGACTTGTCGGGTTGGCTTTATAACCGACAGATGATATCATCAGCCACTAGGACAGGCATTCATCATATGCATCTATGTGACATTGTTTGGGTGTGCATATTGTACTTGGTTTGCCTTTGTGATTACTTGTGATTAACTGCTAATTGTTCTACTTGCAATAACTGTTTGTTTGTGCTTGAACTTTCCTATTTGTGTTTGCAAATGAGACTCTGTTGGACTGTGGTGATTGGCTGCTGTTTGGATTGTTTGCGCCTAAGGCCATGGTTGATTATGAGATGGGCCGATGGTTGGTTTCGGTTTTGTGTTTCTAGTTTAGAAAAGTATGAAAAACTAATCTGGTCCAGCATAGATAAACCTTTTGAAATGCTTTGAATTTTTAGAAAATGAACAGTTTTCTCTTTCAGAAAAGATTTCAGATTTTTCCTTTTATAGTAAAACCTTGCTTTTGAAAAGATGCATAAGGCGGTTATTAATTACTGTAACAGTTTTACCTTCACGTATCCTATTATAGTAATTCTCAAAAACTCTCTACTGAGAACTCTTTCAAGTATGATGTTCTCACCCCCCTACAAATTTTCTTTTTCAGGATATAGACACAGAAGTCACGAAGAGTTTATCTAGTTGTTGTCGTAATATTTTGTATTGCTTTAGTTATTATTTATGGTTCCCTCGCCTTTATCTTTATACATTCTATAAGAGGGATAGGAATTGTATTAGTTAATGCTTGATAAATTATTTAATATATATATAGATGTATGTACTCTTTGTAAGTTTTATAAGTTGTATGATATGTATGGATGTACGTTACCTAACAAAAGTATTTTGGAGCGGTATTTCGGTTTAAACTTTTAAACAGGCTCATATTTTAGTATTAAATATTATAAGGGTCGTCATAATACCTGAGCTATCAGAGTGGCGCAGCCGGAAGCATGACATTTTGATAGTTTGGGTGTTACACCTGGTCCATATAGGAAACCCCTAAGCTGGCGCCCGAAACTAGCCAAGTCAACTATATACATCATATTCTATCAGTGAGTCTAATCAAAAGTGAGAGGTTGAACACAAAAGGTAGGTTGATACCAAAAAACTACCAAAAGGCATATCCTCAGCTCCCAGGCATCAACTGTCATCGCTGGAGAAAATCACAACCACATCTGATGGGAAAGGAAGGAAAGGGAAAGAACTGGGAGATTCTTAGCGGGGTCGGGGGCAGTTAGTCAAGTCAAGATTATCACAGTTCAATTAATTCACAATGAAATATACAAGTGCCACAGAGGAGTATCTAATCACCACAAATCAGAATAATATTAAGGAATGCATAAACACAAGAAGACAATCACAAACAATTTCACCGTGTCAAGTAAAATACAAATGCGCAACAAGGATGATGCATGTCTAGTCCTACCGCACGTAATGAGCTCATTTGCCGGTTTCGACCCACACCCGACGCAATCCGATTCGCAAGTCAGATAAGGCATTCCAGCAGCATAACCTCTGCAAGGTTCCAACCTTTTCCAGACGCTGATTTTCCAGCTAAAGTATACCGAACATGACCTCTGCAACTACTTGCAGGCGCTGATTCTCCAGCTGAAGTATGTGACCCTTTCTCCTAAAAGCCATTCCATATACACGTAAATCCCCGCACAATCATTCACATATAAATTGTAAGACCCAAAACCTTTGAAAAAGGGCTATCATTAGCTAATTTCAAATTCAGTGTTTCTGTAGCTTTAATTTCTAAAATTTCTTTATTAAAGAAAATTAAAGCAAGTTTTGATTTATTGAATTTGAGATAAGTTATGATTATTATCCAATTTGATAATTATTGGATTATTTTCTATGATTATATTATAAAGTTGGTAGTTGTGAAATAATAAAGATTTTTATATGATTTGGATTAAATAATTAATATTTTAAATATTAGTACTGTTACTCTGGAAAATAAAGGGTTTAATTATATTATTTCTAATTATTCTGATTTAGGCATTTTATGGAAAATAATTTGTAAGATTGATGAGCAAATAGTATTTTTCTATATACAATTAGTGTTGGATTTAATTTGGGTTTCAATTATTACATTATCCCCAATTTCATTTGAAATTACCAATTTGCCCCTAACCCTAACTTTCAAAATAATGAAACCCTAAAGTCTTTATCCCAGCAGCCGAAACCATGCCTTGTCTCCCCTTTCACCCACGGTTTCCCCTTCCTCCATGAACAAAGAAACAGAAAACAAAGAAAGAAAGAGAGATCTAAGGGGGAGTAAAGGAGATCGGAGGAGAAGGAGGGGAGGGGGCCTTTGCTGCCACCTCCATCGTGTGCTTCTGCCAGCCTGAAGCCACGACCTTCATGCCGCCACGTCGCCACCACCACTGTGCCATGGAGAAGAGGGAGAACTTGCGCCGCCTCTGCCACTGTTGATCCATCGAAGCTGGCGCGAGAAGAGGAGGAGAGGGCGCTGTCTTGCGCCGTCGCCGTCGCACCTGGGTGCTGCGGCTGCAAGCTCACGTTGCCGCGTTGCCATGCCATCATCACACCATGGATCTACTCTGTTCGCGAGCTGAGTTAAGGGAGAAGAGTTGAACGCGACAGGGAGGAGTGAATGAGCCGCGCCGGCGCTGTTGGGGCCTCACCGCCGCTGGAGAGAGGGAGACCGGAGCGGGTAAGGAGGAGGAGGGTAGTTCCTGCCACCATTGGAGTTCCGCTGCCGTTGATGCTATGGCTGTCGCACGACTGGCCGCTGAGAACAGATCCGTGACAGCTCGGGTCCAGCCACCGCGCCCAACCGCTGTTCGCATCGCTGGTGTCGCCTCCATCAGAACCACCGCCGTCTCTGCCGGTTTCCACCCCCATCGTGGTTGATTATGGATGAGAGTGGAGGAAACTGCCTCTGCCGCCGGAGAATGCTCTGTCGGTAAGGATTTTAATTTGTGGTTTCTGTCCTTTTTGGATTTCGAGAAGGTTTTGATGTTGCGTGGTTATCATAGTTGATCCACCGGAGCTTCTAGCTGCTACCGGAGCTGCTGCCGGGTCGATTCGAAATCGCAGCTGGTTCAGTTTGCTAGTTCAATAAGTATTTATGTTTCGGAAAGCCTCACGTTAGTATTCTGTTGTGTTCGGTTAATGAATATGAGTCTTGGTAACGTGGGGTCGAGTCCTGATTATTGTATGTTGCGATTAGTGTTGCTATGGTTATTGTGAACGTGACTGGGAGCTAAGGTATTGATTGCCGTCAGTTCGGGTTGAGGCGGAAAGGACTCTGTGAGACGTTTGGATTATGGAAATTGCGTTTTGAGGTAGGGGCGCTTTCCAAAAACTATATTTTTATATATTGGAATTATTACATATGGATACTGATATGAGAGAATGTGTATTTGGTGATTGTATCGGCCTTATGTATGGTTTGATTTGCCTCGGTTGATTATGAGCGTCTATTGGTCGAATTGTTGTGTGGTTTTGTGAAACGAAATGCTTTTGAAGATGATTCTTTTAAAGCTTTGAGATCGAGTTTAATCCGTTGAAAATTGATTTGAATTGAATAGGTTTTCTTAAGAATGTGAAAAATAGAATACACTCTTGAATTCATCCTGGTTTGCTTTAAATGATCTGGTTTGATAAATGACTGTTGCTGAACCATTTCTTTAAAGCTTTAGAAATGAGTTTATTCGGCTGATAACGATTTGATTTTTGAAATGGTTTCCTTGAAATATGGAATTGAGATGACTGTTGGATTTGGCTTGCCTTGAACTGATTTTTGGATTTTGGGCTGTTGAAAAGGATTTTGGAACGGTTTAGTTGGAACTCGAACCGGGTGGCAAAGTCCAAGATTTAGGGGAGGTGCTGCCGAAATTTCTATAAAATCCGAGTCCTTGTTGAAATGTTGTCTGGAAAATGATGAGTTAAAGACTTCTACTATTTTATTTGAATTATCGAGAAAAAGGATGATTCATGATTTTGAAATGAATTAGTAAAGAGAAAATTGTGATTTAGTCTTGCTTCTTAAGAAAGGCATTGTATCTCTTTCAGGAGAAAGTTATTTAGATGAAACTTGTGTTTTAAAGCTGTTTGAATGTGAAAAGGGTTTATGCCTTTGAATTTGACTTGGGGGTTTCAATTAAAGAAGCTTCAATGACTTTGAAAGAACCTGAATGTCTATTGAAAAGTTTCATTTTGAAATGTTTTGAGAAAGGTTTTAAGTACTCTTTGAATTCTGAATTTTTGCAAGACTAAAATAATTTTGAACAGTTGAAACGCTTTAGAATTTATCATGGGGGTTAAAGCTGGTTTTGCCTAAGTAAAGGAAACGGCTTTGAAAGAAGTAAAGGATTACGTGACTCAGTTTGGCTTAGACTCTATTTTATTACTCAAATCGAAAAGCCAAGGTTTTAATGATTTTAAATGAATTTGGCGAAATGAGTTATGCTATCCTCCCCTAAGGACTTGGGACTCTACCAAGGAACTTTTGTTACAAAAATTTCATTGTTGGATGGGTGATTTTGAATGTTTCAAAAGGAATCTTTAACTTTCCATGGTTATGGAAGTTTTGAAAAGAGGATGCCGAGAGTGGCATGGTTTTAAAAGGGGAATTTACCTTGAGTAAAAGTGGCTTATGAGCCTGAGATGATTTGAGAAATGAGATCTTTAAAGCCAAGGCTGAAAAGAGTTGAAACTTGATTTCAAAGTGAAATGATTTGGGAAAAAGTGATTTATGGCTTAAATGCCGATTTTATGAATTGATGATATTGAATGTGAAAGTGCTATTTTGTTGTGAGCCAGAATGGCTGTGTATGATTATAAATGTTGGTTGGTTCTGGATTGAACCGTGAACCGGAATGGCTGTGTATGATATGAATATTGGCTGGTTCTGGACTGAACCGTGAGCCGGATGGCTAAGATGGATGTTGATCCATGGATGAGATTGAATGCATGTATATGCTGAATCATTGATAAATGTGAATGTTGCACTTCCACTATCGGAGATAAGAGTTTTCCTGGGAGAAAGCAGTGGCTAGCCACCACGTGCTCCAGGTTGAGACTCGAAGCTCTTTTGACCCTATGTCGTCAGGGTGGCCGGGCACTGTGAAATCCCCGGATGAGCTCACCCCCATAAATATTCACTAGTGAGGGTGATGGATATGGATCATGATTATGATCAAGTTTATATTGAGTATAACTCGAGTTGGGGAGACACAACAGAGGGACAGTCCAATGGTTAGCTACCAGGACTTGTCGGGTTGGCTCTATAACCGACAGATGATATCATCAGCCACTAGGAACAGGCATGCATCATATGCATTTATGTGACATTGTTTGGGTGTGCATATTGTACTTGGTTTGCCTTTGTGACTATTTGAGATTAACTGCTACTTGTCCTACTTGCTGTAACTGTTTATTTGTGCTTGAACTTCCTATCTGTGTTTGCA
Source organism: Arachis ipaensis (assembly GCF_059453495.1). Lineage (NCBI taxonomy): Eukaryota > Viridiplantae > Streptophyta > Magnoliopsida > Fabales > Fabaceae > Arachis > Arachis ipaensis. The sequence goes on along the minus strand of NC_142444.1, from coordinate 39,911,786 downwards.
ACTGGGACTCTGTTGGATTGTGGTGATTGGTTGTTGGCTGGATTGTTTGGGCCTAGGGCCGTGGTTGAAATGAGATGAACCGATGGTTGATTTCGGTTTTGTGTTTCTGGTTTGGAATAAAATATGAAAGGCTATTTTGGTTCCGCATAGATAAACCGTTTTGAAAGGCTTTTGAGTTTTTGAGAATTGAACGGTTCTTCTTTCAAAAAAGATTTTTCAGACTTTACTTTTATTGTAAACCGTTGTTTTTTAAAAGGAGGCATAAGACGGTTATTAATCACTAGTACGGTTTATCTTCACGTATCCTATTACAGTAATTCCCAAAACCCTCTACTGAGAACCCTTTCGAGGATGATGTTCTCACCCCCTACATTTTTTCCCTTTCAGGATATGGGCGCAGAAGTCACGAAGAGTTTATTTAGTTGTTGTTGAGATGCTCTGTCTTGCTTTAGTTATGATTTATTGAACCCTCGCCATTATCTTGATATATTCTGTAAGAGGGATAGGAATTGTATTGGCTAATGCTTGTAAAGTTATTTATACATATTTATGTATATATATGGATGTACTCTTTATGAGTTGTTGTAAGTTGTATGGTATTTATGGATGTACATTATCGAACGAAAGTATTTTTGGGAGCGGTATTACGGTTTAAAGTTTTAAACAGGCTCATATTTTAGTATTAAATAGTATAAGTGTCGTCGTAATGTCCGAGCTATCAGAGTCGCGCAGCCGGAAGCGTGAGCTTTGGTAGTTAGGGTGTTACATAAATCCCATGACTTAACATTTTCACATCAGCACCATAACTATTTACTTTCCGTCACCCCCTCGTGACCTTTTAATCATTTTATAATTACACGTGTCTTCCTGTCCTTTCTCTTTCTTCAGTCTTTTCTTTAATTATCCTTAATAGTTCCAACTATCTTCACACTGTTCACTCATCACCCACTAAGTATTTTATGAAAAAGAATCACAAGATTCTTTAATTAAGTCGGTCTCTTCTAAAATTTTTAAGATTATTCTGTTTACTACTCTCTGTTTTATTCTTCATAATACATATAATAATATTCTTATAAAATAATATCTTTGATAAATAATCATTTTAAATAAGTAATTTTAAACAAAGATTTTAAATAATATTTATAATACTCTTAAATTTTATTTTATGAAACCTTTTTTTCAAATTTTTATTAATTACTTTCTAAACCACAAATTTCTTAATATTTTATTTTAGACCTCAATATTTTGTAGAATTATACTTAAACATTCCCTCTTTGTTTCATATTTGAAAAAATAACCTGAGCTTTTATAAAACATGCATTTCTGCCTTGAACTTTATTTATTTATAAAATCAACCCCAATTCTCATCAAAACACAATTTTATTCTCAAATTATTAATATTATAATGGTAACAAATTCAATTCTCTAAAGTTAAGGATATCTTTTTTTTAAACTAGTTCGAAAATATATATAACTTTAAATTCATTTTCGAGTTTTACGGCTACTGATTCTTCACAGTTTCAATTTAATTTTTTGGCCACCAAATCTCACTAAATTTATCCAATTATTTACACAATATCAGCTTATATATTATCATTAAAAACGTGGTCTTGACTGCTTCTAGGCTGACTGAAATACAATCTCATCAAAAGATCAATTTATCAACAAAATTCAACATGAAAATGTAATCAAATTTTGACAACACTCAATCCAAACATCAGTTCATTTATCAATTACAATTTCGGCAAAAATTTACCAAAATCCTACCTTCGTACGAAATTAAAATACTCGAAACTCCGGAGAAGCTTTCTGACCGAGCTGTCGAAGAAAAAAACGTCAGAAATTGTCTGTGCCTCCTAAAATTCCAATTGACCGAACCCAAAGAAAAGAGGAATTACATCTCCGTTAACTTTTACTAAATAAAAATGACGCCAACACGTAGAAAAAGAAGATACGAACACTTTTATTGGATTAGATTTTTTATTAGAATTACAAATTAAAAAAAATGGAGAAAAAAAATGGTGGAGGGTCACGGTTCTTCGATGGAAGTTTTTGGGGTCTCTCTTTTCTTTCTTGCATGCAATTCGGTTATGAAGGATGAGAGATAGGAAAGGTGTTTTTATGTTGGTGAAAAAGTGAATTGGAAATTAAAAGCTTAAATGTCAATGCATATTACTAGATGGTTATGTATTAAAATCTCTCTTTTCTTTCTTTCTCCAAATCGGTCACATTGAATTAAAGGATAAGAATGTTTCATTGCATGACACTTATTTAATGAAACTAAATGAGGTGTCATTTTATTATGCTCCACGGTTCTCTCTTGTCTTTGGCCAAAAATGGGTGAAATCAAACGAATAATAATAATTAGTGGTGATATTAGGTTTAGTATGATACCATTGCTTAATGTGATTCCACGTTTCTATTCCTTCTTCTTTCCAAGGAATAGTTCGGCTATTTAATTTAATGAAAGGTGATTTAGCAAGGGTAAGGGCAGGTGTCAAGTTTCGATCTAATTGAATCGACTTTAAGTTATAAATATTTTAAATAAATAATTATAAAAATTGAATACATTATTACACAAATAATAATATATATAAAAATAATTATATAAATTATTAATATAAATGACATTAGTAACTTAGTAATTAAAAATTATTTAATAAAATTGTAGCAATTATAAACTCATCAAAAAATACCGATAATTATTTTTTTAGGTTTTATTATAATTAGAGTAAGTGAAATAAATAAATAACATAATAATAAAATTATATTACCATTTATTTTACTTTGGAGTTCGAAGTCAACTCGTCAAAATAAAACTAATAGCTTTAAAATATTATTTTGAGAAAAACTCGCGTTAGTGCAAAAATTAGAGTTATTATATTCTACCCCCTAAAAGAAAATTTTGCTTTCAAAATTTTCTTTGCCTGTAAACAGGTGCAACTAATCGGTCCTTATCTTATCTTCTAGTTGTCCGGTGTGTTCTGTTTCCTCATCTTGTCCCAACTTACGTATAACAGTTAAAGAAATAAAAGAATGCAATGCACCAAAGTCATAAAGTGCAGTTAGGAAGCGAGTCTTGACACAATACTGGCCTTAGATTAGGGAGTCTGAGTATGAGCATCTTAAGCAATCATTGTAAATACTCTTCCTGGCTCGCTGTTGCAATTTAGCTACTCCTTGTATCGACTTTTCTGGACAATTACTTGCTATATGCCCCGGTTCACCACAATTGTAGCAGACTTTCATTCCAAAATAACAAGGTCTACCAGTGTGATCCCTTCCACATTGCCTACACGCCAAGCCCTCCTGACTCTGCTGAAGTTGCTTACCAGTGCTCTGTCATGGCCTATTTTCATTCCCAGCAGTAGAGCGCGTAGGAAAGTTTCTAACTTGTTGGTTTCCTCGCATAGGTACTCCTGGTGCCTTAAAATTAACCTTCCGCTATACCGCATGCCTATGAAAATTATTAAAGTTTCTTGGTGGTAAGCTCGGATGACCCATCATTGACGCTGCTATCTTATGTTCACAGTCTTCCATCAGCTGACTCTTATTGACAAGCTCTGCGAAATTCTGTATTTTCAGTGGAACCAATGAATGCATCAACTCATCGCGAAGTCCTCCGTCATACTTCAAACACTTCCATTTTTCAAAAATCATCTGGGTTTTCCTGACAGATCTTAGAGAATCGGCACAAATTCTCAAATTTCTTAGTATACTTTGCCACTGACATATTCCCCTACGTCAATTGCATCAGTTCCATTTCTTTAGTATCACGAACAGATCTAGAGAAATACTTTTTGTAAAATTCCTCCTTAAAAGTATCCCAGACAATCTCTTCCACCTCCTGCCTCAACAAGCGTCGCACTCCATACCGCCAATGTTCAACTTCTCCCTCCAGCATATAGGTCGCAAACTCCACGTCTTGTCCTTCTCGTACATGTTGCGCTTGTAATGACTTCTCGATACCATGGAACCAATTGTCAGCTTCAGTTGTAACAAGCGTCCCCTTAAACTTGGATGGATTTACTTTCAGAAAGGTTGCCAGTGTCATAGGGTTATCGTGATTTTCAACGACTTCATTGTCATTACCGTCTGCACCACGCTCACCATTGTGTTTTCCATTACGATCTCCATTCCTCTCTCCTAAACGATCAATTGCTCGTGTTGTCGCATTTGCCGTTTCACGCACAGCCTCAGCCACGGTGTTCATTGCAGCTATAAAAGTATTTCCATCCCTCGTCAATACCACGCCTACCATGCCCTCGTCCCCGTGCAGCCATTAAGATCCTGTTCACACCCAACATTCAATATTAACGTGACCAGTCTTAACATTTCAAGCAAAGTGTGAATAGTTTCTAAAATGGATACAGCGATAATCATGCAATTCATATCACAAGGATATCCTATATCCATGAGACACAAGTCAGAGTATGCAATGAAGCATGATTCAGTCTATTTTTCTAGGCTTTAATAGGAACAAACTGCTCGGATACCAAATTGTAACGACCCAATTCCCAGTACCTCATGATCATACTGAAAACTGAGTGTCACCAACTTGCGTACCCAAAACTTTAACTATTTACTATTAAGCCTATAATCGTATTAGCGCACTATTAAATTTTTGAAAAAATTTTTACTTTATAAAAAGATTTGCGAGGGCAGCTAATTCAACATACACAAGCCATAATAAGGAATTAAGTAAAGCATATACAAGGCCAACATTATATATAAATATAACTTATATCATAGGTCATACATACATATAAAGGTACTATCATATATATCATGAGTTAGTGTACAACCCTTCACATCTTGTTACTATGTACGAAATCAACATTCCGAACCCTGGTCCATATAGAAAACCCATAAGATGGCGTCCGAAACTAGCCTAGTCAACTATATAAATCCTACTCTCTCAGTGAGTCTAATCAAAAGTGAAAGACTAAACACAAAAGCTAGGCTAATACCAAAAAACTACCAAAAGGCATATCCTCAACTCCCAGGCATCAACTGTCATCACCAGTCACCAGAGAAAATCACAACCACATCTGATGGGGAAGGAAGGAAGGGATAAGAACTGGGAGGTTCTTAGTAGGGTCGGGGGTAGTTAGTCAAGTCAAGATTATCACAGTTCAATTTATTCACAACAAAATATATAAGTGCCACAGAGGAGTATCTAATCACCATAAATCAAAATAACCTTAAGGAATGCATAAACACAAGAAGACAATTACAAATAATTTCACTGTATCAAGTAAAATGCAAATGCACAACAAGGATGATGCATATCTAGTCCTATCGTAGGTAATGAGCTCATTGGTCGGTTTCGACCCGCACTCGACGCAATCCGACTCGCAAGTCAGATAAGGCATTCCAACGGCATAACCTCTGCAAGGTTCCAACCTCTTATAGGTGCTGATTCTCCAGCTGAAGTATGGCGAATATGACCTCAACAAGTACTTGCAGGCGCTGATTCTCCAGCTGAAGCATGTAACCCTTTCTCCTAGAAGCCATTCCATATACACGGATATCCCCGCACAATCATTCACATATAAAGCCCACGGCTTAACATTTTCACATCGGTACCATAACTATTTATTTTTCGTCACCCCCTCATGACCTTTTAATCATTTCATAATTACACGTGTCTTCCTATCCTTTCTCTTTCTTTAGTCTTTCCCTTAATTATCCTTTATAGTTCCAACTATCTTCACAATATTCACTCATCATCCACTAAGTATTTTATGAAAAAGAATCACAAGGTTCTTTAATTAAGTCGGTCTCCTCTAAAGTTTTTAAGATTACTCTATTTACTACTTTCTGTTTTATTCTTCATAATACATATATTAATATTCTTATAAAATAATATCTTTGATAAATAATCATTTTAAATAAGTAATTTTAAACAAATATTTTAAATAATATTTATAATACTCTTAAAATTTATTTTATAAAACCTTACTTTCAAATTTTTATTAATTACTTTCAAAACCACAAATTCCTTAATATTTTATTTTAGACCTCAATATTTTATAGAATTATATTTAAACATTCATTCTTTGTTTCATACTTGTAAAAATAATCCTGAACTTTTATAAAATACGTATTTCACCTTTGAAGTTTATTTATTTATAAAATCAATCCCAATTCTCATTAAAACACAATTTTATTCTCAAATTATTAATATTATAATGGTAACAAATTTAATTCTCTAAACTCAAGAATATCTTTTTTTTAAACCAGTTCAAAAATATATATAACTTTAAATCTGTTTTCGAGTTTTATGGCTACCGATTTTTGACAGTTTTAATTTAATTTCTTTGCCACTAAATATCACCAAATTTATCTAATTATGTACACAATATCAGCTCATATATTATCCTTAAAAACGTGGTCTTGGCTGCTTTCAGGATGACCGAAACACGATCTCATCAAAATATCAATTTATCAACAAAATTCAACATGAAAATGCAATCAAATTTCGTCAACACTCAGTCCAAACTTCAGTTCATTTATCAATCACAATTTAATCGGCAAAAATTTACCAAAATTCTATCTTTGTATAAAATTAAAATATTCGAAACTCTGGAGAAGTCTTCTGACCGAGCTGCCAAAAGAAAAAATATTAGAAATTGTCTGTGCCTCTTAGAACTCTAATTGGTCGAACTCAAAAAAAAGGAAAGTTACCTCACCGTCAATTTCTACTAAATAAAAATGACACCAATACGTAAAGAAAAATGATACAAACTTTTTTATCGAATTAGATTTTTTATTGGAATTACGAATTAAAAAATATAAAAAAGGAAAATGATGGAGGGTCACGATTCTTCAATGGGAGCTTTTGGTCTCTCTTTTCTTTCTTGCATGCAATTCGGTTACGAAGGATGAGAGATAGAAAAAGGTGTTTTTGTGTTAGTGAAAAAGTGAATTGGAAATTAAAAGCTTAAGTGTCAATGCCATATTACTAGATGGTTATGTATTAAAATTTCTCTTTTCTTTCTTTCTCCAAATCGGTCACATTGAATTAAAGGATAAGAATGTTTCATTGCATGACAATTATTTAATGAAACTAAATGAGGTGTCATGGGTTTTATTATGCTCCACGGTTCTCTCTTGTATTTGGCCAAAAATGGGTGAAATCATAGGAATAATAATAATTAGTGGTGATATTAGGTTTAGTATGATACTATTGCTTAATGTGATTCCACGTTTCTATTTCTTCTTTTTTCCAAGGAATGGTTCGGCTGTTTAATTTAATGAAAGGTGATTTAGCAAGGATGAGTGGTGTCAAGTTTCGATAAAACTGAATCCACTAACTTAAACGAATAATTACAAAAATTAAATAGGAGTCTTACTAAAGAGCCAATAAAATATTTGTACAATATAAACAATAAATTATATAAGTTACAAAATGAACATCATTCATAATATCCAGAATAACCATTTGGATACTAGGGATAATAAACATCTCATATCATAAAATCACTCATCCCAAAAATTTAAGCTAATTTTGGAGTTCACCATGGATCGAACTCTTGACTTTTCGGATCTAGAACTCTGATACCATATCATGATGCCACTCATTTCAGATGGAAAAAGGTAACACTAATGGTTATATCTCTAATACTCCCTAAACTTTCATTATACACATTGTACAAATATTCTATTGGCTCTCTATAATTTTTCATTAAATATATTATTACACAAGTAATAATATATATAAGAATAATTATATACGAGTTACTAATATAAATGACATTAGTAACTTAAGAATTAAAAGATATTTGATAAAATTGTAACAATTCTAAATTCATCAAAAAATACCGATAATTACTTATATAGACAAAAGTCGGACTTGATAATCTAAGTTCCATTATAATTAGAGTAAGTAAAATAAATAAATAACATAATAATAAAATTATATTATCATTTATTTTATTTTAGAATTCGAAGTCGACACGTTAAAATAAAACTAATCGCTTTAAAATATTATTTTAAAAAAAATGTGTTAGTGCAAAAATTAGAAATGTTACATGGCATGCATGTGCTTTTAAAGATGTATTAAATTAGTTGTGGTTAATTATTCATATGAATCAACATTGAATTGAATTTGTGCTGAACAATGATTCTGCCACTACTAACAGAGAAATTAATGGTCACGTGCCAAATTATCCGAGGTTGTCGATCCAGTTGATTTGCCAACTTCACAATGTTATTATGCATGTCAATATGTCGTTGGTTTATGTCTGATGTTGTTGTTGATGAAAATTTGCAGAAGAACAAGAAGGTTTTGTATTTTTGAGAAAGATAAAAATGGTGGTTTGTGAGAGGAGGCCGAAAAAGGGATAAAATCTAAATGTTCTTTTATTTTTTGCTTCTGCCATGTGTAAATCATTACGGACAAGTGGCATTAGACTTAATGTCTTGCATTTTAAACGATCAATACTATTTTTATATTTTTTATTAGTTAAGATTAGTTTGTCCTCGTGAAGAAGGTTAAAGATTTATTATTATTATTATTATTATTATTATTATTATTATTATTATTATTTGGATGTGTAACTGTCTGAAATGAAAAACAATAAAAAGAAAACAAGCCAAAACGCCAAGCACATTATTGTCTATTATTTAGCGAGTCTTTAGTCAACTTTTTAATTTAAATAATATTATTTAATTTATTTAATTATTTGTCTTTATAAAAAATTATTTGTTTTTTAGTTTTTTTTTTTTAAATGAATGAAAGACAATTTTTAAAATATATTTAATTGTACTATTAAATCAAATGAAATTAGTTTGAAAATAAAATTCAAGGAATCCAATTCATTTCATAACTAATGGGTTATATAAATCAGAGCGATTCTGATCCAATCACAGCTATTTACTCATATTACTATCTCGCAAGGAAAAAACACCAGGATTATGATATCTCTACGCTCAAATTAGTTATTAAAGTCAGTTATTAGTATAAAATATATATTAGAATATAAATATATATTAAAAATAAATTAAACTACACATATATTTATACATAAATATATTGATAGTTGATTTTAATGACTAATTTTAATATACAGTAGTATTTTTCATGGAAATACTTCTCTTTCTCTCTAGTTTAACTTTTTCTTTTCTTTTATCAACGTCACAAATGGCGTTCTTCTCAGCCTTTGCTGTCACTGCAACCACCACCGCTGCTGCTGACACCACCAGCAGGAGCAGCTGGTGCATGAATTTCCTCCGTTCCGCTCTCCTATCCCTTCCTCCTCTTCCTGCTTCTTCAATTCGCTTTCCTCACTCTCCCTCTTCTTCTTCCTCGCGAACGCTCCGAATTTCGCGCTCCAAACCCAAAGCGCTTCTTCCCTCTTTCTCTGGCCTTGTCCCTCTCCACCCTCTCTTCCTCTTAGGGGTGGCAATGGTTAGAATAAGGTAGGGTTTGGATCCAACCCTAATCCTATCCACGGGTTGAAATTTTTATATAAACTCAACCCTACCCTATCCACGGGTTGAAAATATCTCAACCCTAACCCTACCCCCGCTCTTAATCTATGGGTATTCAACTCTACCCGCGGGTTACAAAAAATATACAACATTATTACATAACTTGATGATAATTTAAAATAGAACTTATTTTTATGTAAAAAAAAAAATATTAAATTATCAATTAATAATTTTCTTTTAACAGCTAAAGATCTTTTACATTTAGTGAGAAGTCTTTGATTCAACATCCACTTAAAACATATTTTTATACAAGTATACAATATAAACATATATAGAGTGAGGGTTAGTCAGGTAGAGTTGAAGCTCAACCCACATCCTACTCGACCCGCACGAGAACCCTACCCGCACCCTATCCTACCCGCTGCAGATCGGGTTGGGTACCCGCGGGTAAGATACATATTTCCACCCCTACTTCCTCTCCGCTCCTTCCTCTTCAGGTAAATCTATACCCGTCTTGCTTCAATTTCTGCTGCTTTACCACTGTTTTTTAAGTTACTTTCTTGCTTTTTATTTTTATTTTACTATTTTGAAACCTAGCATACGGGAGAAGGCTCCTGACGATTCAGCTTCCAAATTATACTCCAATGATAGATTCTGTTATTGCTAAAGGATGAGCAAATTGATGCTTAGGAACTAATTTTTCATAAACAAGGAGGCAGATAGATATGATTGGTAGTACTGAGAAAGAGAAAGATAGATACATCATACATGGTGGGATTAAGAACTAATTTGTCTTTCTCTTTGTCTCAATAATGTACTATCCCATCGTGTCCTTGGTTCCAAAAGCAGTCCAACTGTGCAAGTTCATTGGGAAATCTTGGTTAAATATAATATTCTAAGGCTAAATTATCAACATTTTGATTTTTTTGGACCAAATTAGTGATTATCCGTTAGAGTATTTGATGAAGTTTTGTCATGAAGATAGGAATATATGTCTTTTGCTATCTCTTTTTATATCGAACAAGCAGTGGTTTTGCTTATTCGAATGGTGTAGCAGCTGTTCCCTTGAGCAAGATTGCAAGTTTGAGTATTTTGAATGAAAAGAACCAAAGCTGAGAGATTTTTGTTTTAGGCTTTTAGTGTTATTTTACTGTGAACTACTTTTGGTCTTTCTCAAATATTTTATCTAATTTTGTCTTTGATTTAGTTTAATAATTTATACTTATATTTACAGATATTTATATATAAAAATTAATATAATTTATATTAATATATTTTTTAAAATTTATACAAATAAATTAATAAAATTTATTTGTTAAAAGTAATTTAATATTTTTATTGACTAAATAATTATCAAAAGAAAAAATATAAGAAACCAACTTCTTAATCAGCTAACTTAAACAACTAAATTAATTATATTAATGTTAATTTATTTTAGTAAATTATAATTTAAATAATTGTCATTAATGATTATTTTGAAAAATTATAATTTAGTATTTATCAGGCATGAGGAACCAGCTAACTTAAACAACTAAATTAATTATATTAATTTTAATTTATTTTAATAAATTATAATTTGAATAATTGTCATTAATGATTATTTTGAAAAATTATGATTTAGTATTTATCACGCATGAGGAACGTGATTCACGGCCTTGTTATCGCACCATCTCCTTTCACACATTGAATGTTCCATCTCATTAATGATTTTCTTTTTTTTTTTTTTAAAGTGGGTTGTATTTAGTTAGTCTTATGTGAATATTTCTTTTGTATACTAAGTGAATGTTCTTTTTTCCAATCGATTGGATGTTTTTGTGACGGAATTGATATTATTTGAGAGTATAATAAAAAGGTTTTTCTGTAATTACTTTTTGAAGCACCCAATGTCAAAACTAAAAAAGATAGCCATAATTCCAGAATTTAATCTGTTCCATTCATTCATTAATTTCATTGAATAAGTTGCTCTTAGTTCACTAACACAAGTTACAAACAATTTATCTAACAAATATTGAAAGGAACATCCCAAACCCTATCGAAGGAACATCCGGAAAGCTTAGAAAAAAACACCAGTTAACTAACAGATAGTCATCGATGAGCGATTTTGGAAAAAACATTAACATAGAAAGAAACATGTGAAATCTTATGCGAAGAAACATCCATTTTCTCAGTAAAGGAACATCCGAAAACCCAGTTTAAGCAGTTGAAAAAATCAAGCAAAAAGTCAAAAGAAACGGCAAGAAGAGGTGTTAGAGGGCCCGACTTAGGACGGATGGAGGGCATGGTTAGACGCGGGGACGCGAGGGACTACCGGAGATCCTTCTTGTGGTTGTTGACGTCCGAAACGTCCGACACAGGGGAGGGTTCGAGACTAATGGCGGTATTGCTTGAGAGGAGCACAGTAGCGGCGCAAAGAAGTCGTAGCTTGGAGGTGGGTGCTCACGACGTCGCGAGCTTAGAAAGACGACGAGTCCGCGCCGGCGAGGTTGACCCGAGTCCGAACTAGCGAATGGAAGGGATGAGAAGCACTGTTGATCACGACGACGTCCTCGAATGTGGTGGTGACGTCGTCTATTTGGGAGGCGAAGATGACGACGCATAGCGCCGTTGTTGAGGACAACGTTGACGGCGTGAGGAAGAGGTCTGCAATGCGCCGCCGTTTGTTGGAGTTTGAACCACAGGACAGAGATAGAGAGGTGAGGAACGGCAGTGATAATGTAATTAGGATAAATTGGGGCAAATGAAATATAACTAGGGTAAATAGGGTGGTGGAGGGATGATTTTTTTTTTCTGTGGTAGGCTTTGGAGTCCAAGCCAATAAAAGTTGGCAGGAGTTGGCTGACCCCTTCTTGGTTTCCTAGCATCATTCTTACCAAAATTACTAAAAACTGCTAACTCCTAAAATTTGTGTAATTGATCCGTCCATTATAGCTTGAATATTATTTGTGTTTGGACTCCAAACAAAAATTTTGACACTATAAACCAGTTATTATTCTTGATAATCATTCTCATTATTATGAATTAATACCCATTCATAGCAAACCACAAGTCCACAACGGATCGATGTTTTCGCATCATGCTCTTCTTTATTAGATAAGAAACTAGAGACCCTAATAAAAGTACCCACGCTCCATGTTTTTGGTGTTACAACGTATACCTCATTTTAAATAATAGAGACAAATTCAACTTCATTTCGAATGAGTTATATCTCGGTAAGAATTAACTTCATTACATTATAAAAAAATAAATTCTACTAAATTTTTTCTAAGGTTGTGTTTATTTGTTCAAACATAGATACTAATTGTTAGATATAATGATATATGTTTACTGTTTATTTTTGAGACATAAATTTAGATGGACACATTTAAATGGATATAGTGGTACATAGATATACGTATAAAATACATGTATTTAGTATTTTTTTTTAAAACTGAAACACAGAAACACAATGTATAAAACATAAATTTTGACCTTTTATCCCTAATTATTTTTAAAATTACCAATTTTTATCCCTGGCTGATTGTGGCAATGATGAAGTATATTAAAGAGGGTAAAATTTACATTTGGTTTATACATGTGTGTCATATACATTATTACTTAACACATTACAAAATTTGTATATCTTTATATCTATGTATCTTTGTATATTTGTATATGTGTCTCAAAGATACTAACCAAAAGCAGGCTAAAATAACATATAATTTATCCTCTATAATGTGTTATTTTTTAATTAGATATTATCCTAACTTGATAACTAACTATACTTGTAACTTATAATTATTTTAATTTAATAAGAGTTAATATCTTAACTATAGTTGGACTATTTTATAATTAAGTTATTATTTAAAGTAGGTAATTAAATAATTTATTAAAATTTTAATAACTAAATTTCATATTTTTTCCCAATTCATTCTTCCCTAAACACAGTAGAAAAAAGTATAAAACTGAAAAACTTCTTTCTTCAAATTAGGTAGCGTAACTCTCTCTTCGTAATGACTTTCACTGCTCCACATTCCTTCATCATTGTCACGCCTCCCAAGCATTACCGCCTCACTGGATGCCCCGTTTTCTCCGCCTGTCGTGCCATTGCCGTCCTCACGGTCTCCTTTCCTCTCACTGGGTCTCTATTTTTACCTTTTCTCAGACCTTAACGACGTCATTCAAGTGCCATCACAGTAGTTGTTATTGTTATCATCGCTCTCCTGCAACCTTATTTCTAAGATTAAGTTTTTGTTCTATGTTTTCTATTTGCTTTATAAAATTTAATTTTGTCCAAGTGGAATATAATTGCTTCAATTTTGAACAAATAAAAATCTAAACTTCCATTTTAATAGATAATTGGAATAATAATTGCATCTGAGCACGTGACAGGAGACCGATGTCGTTGCCAAATCTTGGAGTTGGAAGAGAAAAGTTGGGTTGAGCAGATAGAAAGTGATGCCATCCGAATTGTAGCTTTTGTTTGGTGTGTTGATGGAGAAGGTGAAATGTGTGGTAAAATACGTGGCCTTGCCTGTTTTTTTTGTTCGAAAGATGCAACAGTTTGTGATATTTGACTCTGCCATGGCTATCAGTCTCATAATAAGTAAGGAGTGTTGATCACTTAAACGTTCAAGTAAGGAGAACTAGAAGTGTTCTTTCAAGAAAGAATGATTTGGATTTTGGAAAAACAAAAGTAAATTAGTTATTAATATTTTAAGAAATTATATAATTATTCATTTCAAATAATAATCTATTTACAAAATGGTTTAAATATGGTTAAGAGATTAACTCTCATTAAATTAAAATAACTCAAGTTATAAATATGGTTAGTTATCAAGAGTTAACATCAAATTAGAAAGTAACACATCATAGAAGGTAAATTACATGTTACTTTAAGGAGGGTAGGATAGAATTCACCTTATAAAAATTATGCTGAGTATTACTGAATTTAGTGTTGACCTTTATTGGTTGATTTACTAGTGGATTTTTCAACGATTACAACATTAAATTTGTCTCTCTAACCAAACGCAATGATAATTAAGAATCTTGTATCTTCTCTATAATTCATTGTCCACAAACTTACATGATCCTTGTGGTTTTACATTTTGCATAATGTATTGTTTACACGATCCTCTCACGGACACAACCAGCCTACATACATGTGTTGGTCTAGGCCTCTAGGATTTCAAATTAACAAGAGCATGTTAGTAAATTAACCACTTAACTTGTAATGTTATTTAAGCGGATTTTTGTATAGGTGGAAAACTTGTAGCTTATATGGACCCATGCAAATAAGCATAAAATAAAATTTTTGATGAGTTGTAAAACTCAATTGTAAAGATAGCATTTTTTTTGTTATTTTAAAATGCATATTTTTATGTATTAATAAAAGTCACTTGAAACAGACATTTAGGTCCAGTTTGGAGAAACAGTTTAATTAAGCTCCTTTTGAAAAAAATAACTTAAATAATAAATGATTATATTAAAAGTAGCTTATAAATAAGTTATTTTATGTTTGGATTTTTAGTTTTAAAAGTGCTTATTTTATAGAAATATGATAAAAAGTAGAAGTATTATGAGAGAAGTCATTTTTTTTTTAACTTCTGTATAAGCTCCTAAATAGCTTCTTAGAAAGCCGTAATTTGGTTTTGAAAATTGTACCAGATATTAATACTACTACTTTTCATAAGTCAAAAGCTAAAAAAAGTTACTTTTAAAGCTTCCCAAACGGGCCCTTAATACACAAATTATTATTACACTTTTCTCCAATATCATTCCAGTTTTTTTTTAATGTATTCGACCTTTTCTTTCAGAAAAAATAAAATTTTTATTCATAAAAATGTCAAACAACACTGATAAATCATAGAAAAAAAAGGATTCATATTTGACAAAGAAGATAAATATTCTCTATGTTAAACTAATATTTGATAGGAAACGCAATATTCAACTTAAAAAGCAGAAACATAGAAGAATTCAAATATCTTTCATTTCTAAATTTAATAGTCGTAATGTGCTGTAGTAGAATATCTTTTTTTATTCTTCAAATAAATCTTAATAGTTTTCAAATCTGCAAAAACTTACATAAATAAGTTTTTCTCGTAGGATCTTCTTTCTAAACATGTAAAAACCATCCTACCAAAATAATAACACCCATATAAAAAACTAGGGTTAAGTACCTTTTTCGTCCTTAATGTCTTGGGTGAAAATTAAAATTGTCCCCGACTTTTTTTCCTTATTAAAATCATCCTCAACATTACAAAACGTTATAAAATCATCCTTTTGTCCATAATAATTTTTGAAATGACATAAAAACCCTTTTCTATTATCACTAGCCACCCCCCCCCCCCATTACCCCCACCCCCACCCCCCATTACCCCATCCCTTTTCACTTAAACAGAAAAATCAAAATGAAGAAAAGGAACAAAAGAGGGAAAAGAAAGAAAAGGAAAGGAAGAAGAGGGAGGTGACGGCAGGAAAGAGGGCGGCTGCCGCGTTGTGGCTGTAGGACTTGTCGCGATGGACTTGTCGTTCTTCATCTCTCTCTCTCTACTGGGGCTTGTCGCGCCGCCGTTGCTGGTGTTCCCCATAGCTGCCGTCGCCGGGGTTCAGCCGCTCCGTCGCTGCTAGACCAACCCTCTGCTGCTCCCCTCATCTTCTCTATACATCTGTGGGCTTTCTCTTTACCGTCGCGGGGCCTGGGCTCTGGTTCCTCTCCCGTCATGCTATGTTTTGCTGTACTACCATCGTTAAAGTTTCAACTGCTCCGTCGGCAAGGGTTTCGTTGCTCCCCATCATTGCTGTACACCTATTTTGTCACTGGCAAGGGTTTCGTTCTTCATTTTTTTTATGTTTTTTTAATTTTTGAAGAGCATAAACATCATTTCTTTCTTTCTAATTTTTTTAATTTCTGTTGTTGCTAATTTTGGATTTGAAATTGCAGTTGATGATTGCTGAATTATTGTTTAATTTAAAATTTTTGTTAAATTTATTTTGTTGATGATTACGGTTGATGATTTATGTCAAATTGCTGAATTGTTGCAAAAAAAAAAAAGAGGGTTTAAGTGGAAAGAAAAGGATTGGGGTAGTGGGTGGGTGGTAGTGATTTAGGATGATGAACTGGTAATAGAAAGAAAGGTGTGATGGTTATGATGCTAGTGGTGATGGTTATGATGGCAGTGGTGGTGGCCATAAGGAAAAGGAGAAAGAGATGCATAGCAATGGTGATGATGATGCAGAAGTTAGTGGTGAAGGTAGCAAGGATTTTTCAATTTTTGCTTAAGGGAAAAATTGTCTAAAAATTATTGTTTATAGACAAAAGGATGATTTTATAACATTTTGTAACGTTGAGAATGATTTTAATAAGAAAAATAGGTCGGAGACGATTTTGATTTTCACACAAGACGTTAAAGACGAAAAACATACTTAATCCAAAAAACTATTATCACTACAAAAGAAGTCACCATGAAAGAAGAGAAATAAACCACAAAAATTATTTTGATCTAGAGTAGAAAAACTAAAGGGGAGAAGATAGCGGAACTAGAGTTCTATGTTGAGGACTCTTGTTGAGATGGAAGCCGATGAAGTCAATGATATGATGAATAGCCTATCTTAGATCTTTCGCTGAGACTTTCTTGTGGGTAAGAGATTCGGCATTAAAGTTGCTGCTAGAGTTAAGCGCCATTGTCTAGAGGAGGAGGAGCTTATCAAACACCGTAACTTCCTCTGCACCACGGATATCACCACCATCAACACCTTTGACACTCTTTGGTAAGAAGGTAGTTTATTCCATTTTCACTTTCCAAATAAATATCAAGTTCTTAAACTCAATCCTTAATCATATAGCAACTATCTTTTTCTGTTATATATCATAATTATAATACTTATATGTATATGACGAGCGAATCTATGTAACACTAATCATTTTAAAAGGTTTAATAAATAATTACTGTTATATTATACTTTTCTATCGTTGACAGTATATACACGCATTTTATTTAAGTGATAATTTATTTAAGAATGGATGTTTATTAAATCTTATATGATGTAAAATCATAATTTAAAAGATTAATTAAAAAAATATATATTTAGAAGATATATTTCCTTCCTCGTTCTTGTCTTATCACGAATTTTTTATTTAAATAAATAAAATAAATGTAATAATTACCGAAATAAATAATTTAAAAAATATTTACCATTTTGCATTCCCAAGTCATATCTCGTTTACATACACGTTAGCTGCAACGTCGCTATCTCGTTTACACTGTAAACAAGATACATAGAAGACAATCGCAGCAGCTATAAAAAGATGTCTAACCCTTGGTATTCCTCACAAACTTTTTCTATCCTTATTGTGTCTCATATTTCTCACGAATACAAGGCATTAATGACCAGTAATAGTCCATACATAGTTGTGCTTGTTTATCCCAACTGTCGTATGAGAAATGGCGACAACAGAGTGACATTTGAGTGTGAGGATCCGATATTGTTTCGCACTCAGCGTGTGAAAACATTGTCGGATTTGAAGAGTTTGATATTGAACAAGCTCGATGGAACACAAGCGAGGAAAATCGGAAGGGTGACGTATAGGTTGCTGGCACCCATAGGTAACAGAGTCTTCCGGTTTCGACTATTCCGACTTCAAGGGGACGAGCATGTGCGACTGATGTTCGATATCCATGGGAGGATCATGGTGGAGCAGGTAATGGAGCTTTCTGCAGAGGTGGGACACAGTGGTGGTGGGAGTTCCGCACACTCAACCTATGTACAGGACGACCGACCTCTCGCACCACCGCCCATTCATGTCGCCATTCCAGTAGATGAGGCAGAGGAGAGCAAGGAGGAGTCGGACGAGGATTACATGGCGGACAGTGCGGACAGCGACTCGTCCGATAGTGGGGATGAGGATGAGTTTGTTCCGGAGACACTTGTCCAGACTGTGGTGCGCCATGTCCTGCCTCCACCTCACCCAATTCCGCCGCTATCGACAATGCCAGCTCACTATCACAGTCTGGATCTGGACGCCATGCATGAGAGGACTCCGTTTCCTGACACAGGTGAAGAGGATTACAACCTAGACGGCGGTGTAGAGTTTCAGGTCGGCCACAAGTTTAGAAGCCGAGAGGCAGTGCTTTAGGGTGTGAAAAACTACAGTATTCGCAGGAGTGCGGAGTACCAGGTGATCGAATCGGACCGGTTAAAGTACCATGTGCAGTGCCGTCAAGCTGAGAATGGGTGTCAATGGAGCTTCCGTGTAGCCCTTCGTCAGAACATCGGATACTGGTAAGCTTAAATTTAGTTGCGCTTTTCAATACTTCTATATGATATATTAAGTAGGTGTACGACATGAGTAAAGCAATACTGTTTTGTTGTGCTCAGGGAGGTTTGGAGGGTTGGTGGTGTGCACAGTTGTCTAGCACCCACCATGTCTCAAGACCATCGTCAATTAGACAGCAATCTGCAGGATCATCTTGCCGTTGATTCAGTCCAACCCCTCTGTAAGCATTCCGGTTTTGCTTGGATAATGAAATGGGCCTGAAGAGGAATTGTTGGGCCTCATTATTTTTTAGTTCTCTTGATTTGATCTTCAATTTTTCATATGGTATATTTAGTTTGGTTATTGAATATTAAATATATACAAAACCAATTTAGGTTGGTCGAATGGTCAACTCACTTATCTGCTTAAATAAGTATTGGGGATTCAAATTTCATCTTGTACACGCAACAATCTATTGGTCAACGGCAGACTCTTAAATAGAGTTTAGATTCACGACGAATTAGTTTTTATCTGGATAACTAAAAAAAATATTCAATTTAATTTTTGAGTTTTATAATCATAAATCAAGTTGACCATTTTGTCATCAATTTAGTTCATGTTTGAAAAGTTAACAATGGCAGCAATTTAACGGCTAACTCAAATGATACTTCCCATGGCAGAGGAAGCTTTTAGAGAGAAAAAACATTTAGTTTTGAGTTACAAAATATGTTGGATATTGTTTTCTATGTCTGTGTACAGGTATTAAAGACAGCTGCGTAGACTTACAGTTACAATTCGAATAAAAAGTATTTAACAAAGTCCTTCAATAGTGTTGCAATTGAAAAGCATATGAAAATCTACCAATGAATCATATTTTGTATAGTGTGTGGTTTAATGCCTCCAATGGTGAAGATGTTCGCCTGGTTCATCTTAACGAGACTAAATACACAAAATATTCTAATGAGAATAAATATCATACAGTCAAGGTAAAAAAAGAAAGTGTTTTATGCAATGCTAATATGAAGACAGTAAATTATTTATTTTCGCATTATTATTTTATGAGATTGCTACGTTGTGATTCAGAGTTCATAAGCTCAAAAGCTGCAGATCCTGTCCTTTCCGTCTATAACAAGTCATTAACAAAAGTACTAAACCAGAACTCTTAAGAACTAACATCTTTTCTGCTCAAATAATGTTACTGACAATAGTTAGACAAATTGTATTGGTTGGTACTTGGTAGTAACATGTTAGACCATGTTACACTTCGTGTGAAGGTCTAATTGTCAGGAACCTTGGTATCAAGAGACAAGATCTATAGAAAAGAACAAAGAAACAGAGAAAGAAGACCATGTTTTCAATGGGGAGCAAAACCAAAGATGATATACAATTCCCACTACACAAAGAAAATTAAAAAGGGAGAAGTAAATAACAGGCATCGCAAGTTAAATAGATGCAATGGATTTTACTAGGTTATAGCAGGGCAAGAAAAATGGTGCTTAAGTCAAGCAAATGAAAAAGAAGGCTAATAATGTAGCTTAAGCTTTTATTTGACTAAAACTGTGATTATATTGAAGGGTACAAGTGAAAGCCAAACCACATCTATCAGCTGGATATTGTTCCCCAAAGTGTTCAAGCAAGAACTTTCTCCTGCAAGTTGCAAGCACACAATAACGTTCAGCAGCGAGTAATGAATCCATAACATCTCTTTTTTGGGTTTCCTGGCAAATTGGAAGCCGGAATATAATGGTTATAACTTGTAATGTGAAATATGCATGAAGTGGCAACTTCAATGTACACTAAACCGTAGAATATTAGCTACTGTTCCTGATATGTAAACATACTGTTTTTAGGTCTCCGCAATAAAAGTCACCCTTCGCAAAGTCACTTCTTGTGTAGTAAAGCCAACAAACACAAGCTATACCATCTCTACCACAGCGCCCACTTTCCTGGTAGTAGCACTCAAGACTCTTAGGGTGTGTGTGGTTGGAGGAATTATAAATAATTCCTAGGAATTTTAAGATGGAAATATTATATTCCCATGTTTGGTTCAAAGTTTGAAAAGCTATTCCTAAACAAGTTTGATTCCAGGAAATCAAAATACCATCATTTCAATTCCCACTTTCTCTTTGGGTATCTTTGATTCCCATGGGAATGGAATCTTTTTTAATAAAGTAATACTTGAACCACACACACTCTTAGGGCAACCATAATGAATCATTTGTCTTATGTTAGGCTTATCTATGCCCATGACAAAAGCAATTGTAGCCACCATGATTTGCAGTTCATCCCTGACAAATAACCTAAAGAAATTTGCGAACAGTTTAGTTAGGCTTAAAAGCACACCAAAGCACACTAGCATATTCAACATAACAAAAAACACAAGGGAAGAAAAGAAGAAAATGGATATGGGAATTAGGAAGGAGCAAGCTCTGCACTCACAAGGACCATAAGGGAAATGATTCATTTGATATTCTGAAAGTACACAAGACAGAATATTAACCTATGAGACTCTTCACGAGATTTTTTATCCATTTGGCCATGGTACATTCCAGCCTCAATTCCTGCTTCCGCAAGTGACTTGGATATCTATGTAAAATAAGATCAAGCAAATATTAACAAAAGAAAAGGCCACAGTCAATCTGTTCGCATACATTTCAACTGGAAATTTCCCAAAGAAGAGTGCCAGTAAATAGATAAATCAGGGACACATCACTAGTTTTAGATTTTTTTTTAAAAAAAGGGAAACATGTTGTAGAACTACATATAAAGACGTGAAATTTTAGGCATTATGCCAGGCAAATATTTCACTTCAATAACTACGTACGTTTTCTTTTCCCCATATGAAAGAATCCATAGCGCTAGTGAACCAATTTTATAGTTATACAATTTTCTCTTATAATGTGATGGGTTGAAAGTTCACATATTTGTCTTTAATGATTAAAATATATGCCATCTGATCATATAGTACCCTGCAGAACTACTTTGAATTACTATGCCCAAAAGATAAAAATTCACAAGCGGCAAATTCAAGCAATTTGTCTCTCAGCTTATCAAATGTGTAAACTCTTCCAAGAAAAAGAACTAGAATATTGCTTTCAATACAAAAACAAAAGTAGCAATCAGATGAGTTTAAGGTTCAAATGAATAGTAGTTATATGACAGCATGCGAAATTCCCATCACATTTCAAGTATATTTACCTGCTCTACGTCCTTTATTGTTGTGCAGTAAATTATAGTTGAACCACTACAAACAACTTTTGAAATTTCTTGTACAAGTTCATCAACAAAAGATTGTCCACGGTTAAATGGCTTGACCCCATAGAAAAATTGGAGCGATCAAATGAACCAACCAAAACATATGGATTCTTCAACTTCAGGGAGTTGATAATGTCAAATCGAACCCTGGCAGTATATCATGTAAATGACCATGACTGTGATGTTTGTTTCATTTCACAAAATAAAGTTAAGCATATTATTAATGGAACTATAAAGTACAGCAGGTAACTAAAAGAGGCATCACATAAAAACACTGAACAAAGTTTAGAACGTAGAAAGACCAATAAAGAAATATTCAAAAGAGAGCTTAATAAAAGTAAAAAACCCAACAGACATAGTAAGATTCTGTGACGATGAAAGAGTTGGCAACAACTTGGGAGATTCACTATAAATGAGAGAGAGAGAGAGAGAGAGAGAGAGAGAGAGAGAGAGAGAGAGAGAGAGAGAGAGAGAGAGAGAGAGTAGTGTGAAATGTTCATTCTTAAGCACTAACTATTGAAACACTGAATCTGTGTTTATATACATAGAGGAGAAGCTTGTTCAGCAAGCTAGTGCAAAGGGTAGAAGAGTCTTACATGCCTAAGTTACTTAGGGGAATCTATCGTAGATGGCACTTGCTCTAGCTGCCTAACAGATCAGCTTAACTGTTTCTAACTCTTCTAGACTTTTACTCAGCTCACTCTATTATGCCCCCTGAAACTGGGCACTCTACTACTTTGGAGAACTGTTGCAAGTAATTTCTCTCTTAGGCTCAGAAACTTTGCTTTAGATACTGCTGGTTGTTCATCAGTGGGAATATAAACAATCAGTAGCCTTCCTTCCATGACCATTTCTCTCACAAAGAAGAGATTTAACTCCATGTGCTTTGTTCTGTTATGCAACACGGGATTGTGAGCTAGCATTATAGCACTAATGTTGTCACAATACAACAATGGCCTTAAGGTGGGAACCTTTAATTTAGTGAGCAAGGTTTGTATCCAGATGAGTTCTGCAGTAAGATCTACCATACTCCTGTATTTTGCCCCGGGTGTAGGTTGTTCTCTAGATAACCATGAAATGATATTAAGACCTAGATAGACACAGGAACCTGAAGTGGACCTTCTATCATCCATATCTGCAACTTAATCAGCATCCCAGTACCCTCTCAAATTCAAATTCAGTGGGTCTGAAGCTGGTCTGAGCGAAATTCCTAGCTCCTGAGTGCCAACAAGGTCCCTTAGAATCCTTTTCACAGCCTTCCAAAGACTCTCTTGAGGAGAGGATGTAAACTGACGAGCCTTGTAACAGTTGCATATTATAAAGCTCTTACATCTGATTTATAGAGAGTAGGATTATCCATAGTATCTGCCACTATTTGAGAGCAGAGACCATTAGAATGGAGAGAGCTCTGGTTTTGTCCATTTTTCTCTTTTGGAGGAGGTCTCAACATATTTATCCTGCGACAGACACAATAAACCATTTGGGCGCTTTTGCACTCATGTTAAGAAATAGTGCAAGTCCTCTAAATCATTGAGTGCAAATTTGCTATTAAGAGTGATGAGCTCTTGAATGTAGGAAGGAGAAGAGTCTGTGATGATTATATCATCCACGTACACAGGGATATAGTTAACATGAGATTGATGAGTCTTGATAAAGAGAGAGGTCACACTTGGCACTGCTAAACCCCAAGCTCTTGAGTGAGGCTTTAAGTGTTTCAAAACATGCTCATGGTGCTTGTTTTAAGCTCTACAACGATTTGTTCAGCTTAAACACTAGCCCAGACCCATCCAAGAACCATTCTGGTTGCTTCATGTACACTTCTTTAGTGAGCACACCATTTAGGAAGAAATTGTTCACATCTAACTGCCTCAGGACCCAACCATTTGTAAGGACAAGAGCTAGAACCACCCAAATAGTTGCAGGCTTCGCAATGTGTGAAAAAGTCTCTGAATGATCAAAGCCAACCTTTTCTAAGAAACCCTCGGCAGTAAGGCAAGCCTTTAACTTATTGATGCTGCCATCTAAGTTCTGTTTTACACAAAAGACCCACTTACAGCCAATGACAATGCGGGTTGGGGGAAGAGGAACCAAGTGGAAGTGCAAGAGAGGGATTGAAACTCTTCTGTCATTGGAGCAAACCACTGAGATGAGGCCAAGGCTTCACTTACTAACCTAGGTTCGAGGGAACTACGTGTGTGGCAGTGTGCATGAGTGTATGGGCCAGATCTTTTAGACTTTTACTCAGTTCACTCAAACTAGCAAAGGATGGTGATAAAGCTTCCAAGTCAAAGTAGAAAACCATAATAAAATTGTCGACAAAAAGCAGATGAAGAGGAAAATATGTAAAAGATAAAGGAGGTACAGAATGTGCATCAGGATCACTGTAAAATACAGCAATGATATGCTTCTTTTTGTTTCCTTTGATAGAAGAATTTCATTAAGACAAAGAAGAATAATACAAGATAACTAGTAATGGTATGCTTCACTATCAGCCAAACAAAAGGTACTTACTTTTCAATAGCTGTCGCAGTTAAGCCAACAAAAGGAACATCTAGTAGAACACCACGTAAATTGTGTAAGTTCTTGTATTCCACCCTAAAATCATGCCCCCATTCTGATATACAATGAGCTTCATCAACAGCAAAAAGGCTAATTCCTTCCTTCAGCAAGTTAGACCAGAAACTGCATAAAATGTGATGAAATATAACACGAAATCACAATTAGACAAAGCATAATATGCACGAAAGTTAATGATCTATGGCATAAAATATATCAAACAAGAAGAGAATTTTTGTCAAATAAAAGCATTATCATCTAAACAAAAAGAAATATACAAAAAGGATGCCACCATACAAGAAGCATTGGATTCATAACTCAACTCAAATGTTCAAGTCATAGTAAAAATATACAGCACACAAACACAGAGAAAGGAGCAGGATAAGCACAAATAGAAGTAGAAGACTTAATGAAAGAGGATACCCTCCAAGTCAAACAGTTTTAGGTCCAACTAATAAACTCCAAGCACTATTTTATCCCAAAAATAAAAAGAAAATGTATAAGTTATCTAGAGTCATTCGACACGAGAGCATCAATAGTTTGTTCACTCAAAATAAGGTAACGAACACAGCTTAAGATGATACATAGGTTTATCACAACACCTGGTAGGAACTGTGCAAGCCTTTTCCGGAGTCATGAACAAAATGTCAAATTGACCCTGCTCGGCTTTAATTTTCTCTGAACAGTGGAATCCTTCTGAGCACTTCCAAGATATTCAGCCTTGATGCCCCGCTGTTTTAAAGCCATTACATGTTTTCCTCATTTTTTATACATATTAGATCATCACTACTTGAACAACTAATAGCAAAGAAATGAGAAAAAAAAAAAAAAAAGATGCATTTGGACTAAAATCAACTCACCTGGTCTTGCATAAATGATATTAGAGGGCTAACAACTATCCCAGTCTTTCTAACAACCAAGGGTGGTGCCTGGTAACTGTTTGAAAAAGGTATAGTTTCTATCTCACTCTCCAATTTAGGTAACTAATAAATTCAAATAAGAGTGAAATATTAAGATAATGTTATTTACCACAAGGATTTCCCACTACCAGTAGCCATGACTACCAAGCAGTCCCTTTTCTCAATAATTTTCTGAATGGCATCTTTCTGATAAGGCCGAAAATCGGAAAACCCAAAATATTGCTGGAAATCCAATTTGAAACATGTCAAAACTCGGAAGCATTCAATGACCCCAAACAGTCAAATTTGATAACAACTTTTCCACAATGCACATTCCCCTTTTTTTTCCTTCTTTTTCTTTTATAAAACAGAAAAAATCAAATCCTTTTGTTCAATACCCACCAACAAAACTCAATCACCCTTCATTTCCCTTACAAATTTCAATAATCTATTCTCCAAAAACGAAAGAGAAAAAAAACATCTAGGGTATCAAAATTAACAAACTTTGTCCTACAACAACGAAAAAAGAATAAGAAATAAAAACAGTGTAGTTACTGCAATGCACAAGAAATTTTCTGAGTGACAGAAGAGAGTGCTTAGGGTACCTTGAGAACAGAGTGCATAGTGTCCATGGTGAAACTGCATGCGACCTCGAAGCTCTCAAGAAATGAGAGATTATTTGTTCCCGCCACTTCCACTACCACTAGTCCACTACCATTGTGCGGAAGTCTCTGAGCTTGGATAATGAAATGGGCTTGAAGAAGAATTGTTGGGCCTCATTATAGTCTTTATCTTGTCAGAATAAAAGATATCGCAGATAACCAAAAAAAATATTCAATTTAATTTTTGAGTTTTATAATCATAAATCAAGTTGACCATCTTGTCAGTTAACAATGGCAGTAATTTAACGGCTAACTCACATGATACTTCCCATGGCAGAGGAAGTTTTTAGAGAGAAAAAATATTTATTTTTGAGTTACAAAATATGTTGGATATTGTTTTCTATGTGTGTGTTCAGGTATTAAAGACAGCAGCGTGACTTACAATTCGAATAAAAAGTATTCAACAAAGTCCTTTAATAGTGTTGCAATTGAAAAGCATATTACCAATGAACCATATTTTGTATAATGTGTGGTGAGGTTTAATGCCTCCAATGGTGAAGATGTTCGCCTGGTTCATCTTAACAAGAGACTAAATACACAAAATATTCTAATGAGAATAAATATTATACAGCCAAGGTATAAAAAAAAAAAAAAAAAAAAAAAAGAGAAAGTGTTTTATGCGATGTTAATATGAAGACAGTAAATTATTTATTTTTGCATTATTATTTTATGAAAAAACTGTGGTGGTTGTCATTATGTTGGGGGAATATATTTGGGTGGGTTGTAATGATATTAGTTCATGGTTTGAACATTGAATGAATAAAGAAATACATAAATTTTTTTAAAAAATATGGGTGATTTATTTTTTTTGCTATCATATGGGTGGTGTGAAAGAGTCGATATTTAAAAGTTTTTGAAAATAAGGTGATAATATAAAATAGTGAATTGGAACAAATTAGAAATTACATTCTGCAGTGGAGTGTTAGGAGAGAAAAGTTATGAAACTAAGAACTTGTAGAGTGAAAATGAAGAGGTAATAAATTAAAGGGTGGCAATGTGTAAAGTATATATGTGACATAAATAGTTTTGTCATAGATGGGTACTTAACAAATAATGTTAGAAATGCTACTATAAATTAAGTTTTAAATTGATTTTTAGATTTATACTCGAGTCTTATAGTAGTCCCTTAAATTAGTAGTTCTCTATATCTATCTCCGAAGTTGCACTCTGAAATTCAGATAGAATCGTCCTTCAAACAATTTCTATCAACTATGTACTGTCAAAAAACTGATGTGAATTTGATTTTGATACGCTGGTAAAGTAACGATTAACAGACGTGGAGGAGCTTTTTTTTTTCATGGCAATTTGGTCCTTAAACCAATTTTAAAAACCATAATCCCCAAATATGCTTAGAATTATGCATCTTCATCCATTAACGAGGGAAGATGTGGTAGTAAAAAGGCGGTACTTATGGTTGCTGTGGTGCATTTCAATCCAAACATTCTCAAGACTAATCGCAAGTCTAAGTACGGTTACCCTCTTTCTACCTACGATTCTAAGGATGATGGTGATTGGCTCTCCAATGTGAGTTTCTTTTATTCCTCCTTAGCTCAATTTTATAATTTTTATATTTACTTGTATCAGTTTAGTTTTCAATGTAAAAAAATATTAATTTTTTATTGTTCATTATTTAAGGTGTTAATGTGTTATTATGAGTAAATTTTGTTAGTAATTAATCTAATTTTTCATTGGTCATGCAAGATTTTTGTTATTCTTTTAGTTTATAGTTAATTATAGGGTTAAGTACTGAAATCGTCCCTAAGGTCGGGGGCGAAAATCAAAATCGTCCCCGACCTTTTTTTGTTATTAAAATCATCCCTAACGTTACAAAACGTTATAAAATCGTCCTTTTTTTATCTCAATTTTATTTTTTGACCAAATTACCCTTAACTATTAATAAAAAAATAAAAAATAAAAAATAAAAACAAAAACAAAAACAAAAAACTCCTCCCCCACCCCACCCCCACCTCCACCTCCACCTCCGATGTCTCTTCCCAATGAGAAAACCCAGCTTCTTCCTCTTCTTGTTCAACTTCAACACCGCCACCCTCCTCCGCCCTTCCCTCGCGCTCTCTTTCCTCTACTCCTCCGCCACCAGCAACTCCATTCTTGACCCCTTAACGCCTCTCACTTCTTCCACCCCTTCCTCCGCCACACTCACTGGCCTTGGATCTTGATATCCCATTCCTTCTGCTCTTTGCAAACTAACCCCTTCCTTCCCCTCTCCCACCCAAAAAACCCCAAGTCTTCTTTTCTCCTTCAGCAACAGCAACAACTAAATCTAGCAACAACAATTCTTTTTCTCTTCTTCACCAGCAACAACAACAAATCCAGCAAATTGAACAATAACAAATTCAGCAAAATAAATCACTAACAAATTTAAATTTGACAACAGTTCAACAATCATCAATTGCACTTCAAATCCAAAATCAACAACCACAGAAATTAAAAAGAATTAAAAAAATGATGTTCATGTTCTTAAATCTCAGCATGTCGAACACCGAAGCCGAGCATCGTAAAGAGGAGGGGAAGAAGCTAAACATAGAAGGAGAAGGAGAGGCAGTCAATCACAGAAGAAGAAGCAGCGCCGGCTTCCCTTCCCTCCCCCAAGATCCGCCGCAAAACTATTCACTATTGCATCTGTTGCTGCAAGGGATTCGTCGTCGTCGTTGTTGGGCCATCGCCGAACTGCTGCCACCGTTGAGTGCGCCGTGTCTGTTGCTGCAAGGGATTCGTCGTCGTCGTTGTTAGGCCATCGCCGAACTGCTGCCGCCGTTGAGTGCGCCGTGGCCGTGGTGGTCGCTGGAGGAAGAGAGAGCCAGAGGAGAAAGAGAGGAAGCAAGATCTGAGGAGAGAGAGAGAGAGAGAGCTCGGGAGCAGAGGAGAGAGAGGGGAAATCCGTGCTTAGCCACCGCCGCGCCTCTGCCGCCGAGAAATGCCGCTGGGAGGGTGAATGAGGGAGTGGGGTGAGGGAGTGAAGGAGGGGTAGGGGTGAGGGTTGAGGGGTGGGGGGTGAGGGAGTGGGCTGAGGGGGTTACGGGTGGGTGAGTGGGGGAGGGGGTGAGGGAGTGAGGGAGTTACGGAGGGGTGAGGGTTGAGTGTTGAGGGTGGGTGGTGGGGGAGGGGAGGGGGAGAGGGGGGTTGTTTTAATTTTTTAATATTATTTTTAATTATTTTTATTAATAATGAAGGGTAATATGGTAAAAAAATAAAATTGAAGTGAAAAATGATGATTTTATAACGTTTTGTAACGTTGAGGATGATTTTAATAACAAAAAAAGGTCGGGGATGATTTTGGTTTTCACCCCAGACCTTAGGGACGATTTCAGTACTTAACCCTTAATTATATTTGCAATCTTATTAGTGAGAGATGATGAAGCCCTCATTTTCAGTATACATAAGGGACGGACTCAAGGGGGGCAAGTAATTAGGAGTGTTCATGGTTTGGTTAATCCAAAAACCAAACTAATTTTTTGGTTAACCAAAAATATAGTCTTAGTTATTAACCAAATTGGTTTTACATTATAAAACTAGTTATTAACTGGTTAGTAAAATTTAAAACCGGTTTTCAACCGGTTATTAAAATAAAAACCGATTTTAAAAAAATAACCAGTTTTTATATAAAAAACCAGTTTTTACATCAAAAAACTGATTTTTCACTAAAAAACCGATTTTTCACCAAAAACTAGTTTTTATACCAAAAAATTGGTTTTTACAATTAAAAATCGGTTTTTACACAAATTAATTGTTTTACATACAAAAATCCAAATTTTTAACCTTTTTTTAAATTGAATTTTTTTATTCTAAAAATTAATTTTTTTCTTTCTAAATGATACGAGTAACATTTGTAAATAATGAAATCCCTTTCATTGCTCCGTTCCTTTTTCTTTCTTATTTCTTTTTAGTATTTTCTATAAATAATTTTTCTAATATAAATAATTTGGGCAAAAAACCATATTGAGCCAAAGCAAGAACCATGTAACCAAAATGCGCCAAATCCAATTTCGTTTCAGCAATGAGCCAAACTGTATTTTAATATAATTCGAACCAAGCTGGTTCGAATTGCACTCCTTCATAATTCGAACCAACATGGTTCGATTTAGGGTTCACCGTTTTTGAATAATTCGAACCACAAAGGTTCGAACTTCTCTCATACATAATTCGAACAAGGGTGGTTCGAATTATGCTTTGAACTCGATTTCATGTAATTTGAACCATGCTGGTTCGAATTACTCCTAGTGCACTCCTTCATAATTCGAACCAGGCTGGTTCGAATTAGGTGTGATTCGACTATATAAGGAGTTCGAATCACCCTCATTCGAACCATTATCCCTCCCCTCTACCCCACAAAATCTCAGAGAAAACGACCCAGATTCTCTCAGAGGAAGACCTGAACGGACTACTCTGCTGATGGGGGACGATCCGGCACGGTTATATCGGTTGGACGGAGTCGCTCATATAGCCGGGGTCATCAACGACGAGATTAGTACGGAAATATTTTTGATTCAAGCGTTAGTTGTGCCTTAGTGGTTTTGCATCTTGGTTAGACGGAAGTTTATGTTAGTGGTTTATGTAGGTGGTTTAGGTGAGGGGATTATGTAGGTGGTTTATGATAGTGGTTTAAGCTAGCGGTATAAGTTAGTGGTTTATGTTAGTGGTTTAGGGTGGTGGTTTAGGGTAGTGGTTTTTGTTAGTGGTTTAAGTCAGTGGTTTTTGGTAGTGGTTTATGTTGGTGGTTTATGTTAGTGGTTTTTGTTAGTGGTTTTTGCAAGCGGTTTTTTTATGTGGTTTAGGGTAGTTGTTTCATGCTAGGTGGTTTAAGTAAGCCGGTTTATTTAATTTGTTTCTTGTTAATGGATCTCGTTAATTGTGGTATATGCTAGCGGTTTAGTTGTGTGGTTTAGGGTTTGTTTTCCAGTTAGTTATCTTTCATGTAATGTTATGCTGTTTAATTTAGCAAAATGGTTAATGTAAACCGGTTTATGTGAACCGGTTTACTGTAAAACCTGTGTAGTTATATATCTCAGTATGCGGTTCTTTTCATGCGTAGCCCCAGCGATGCATTAGGAGCATGAGGCGGCAGCAGGGCATGCGTCTTGATGACAGATACGTTCCATACTTGCAGATGGCAGGGCTATACCATCTTGCAAGGCTGAACGACCGGTGGTTCCGGCTAGACGAGGCGCTCGTCAGTGCATTCGTGGAGAGATGGTGTCCCGAGACGCACACGTTTCACATGCCGTTCGGAGAGTGCACGATCACACTCCAGGACGTGGCATACCAGCTGGGTTTGCCAGTGGATGGCCGTTACGTGAGCGGGTGCCTGTCAGAGTTCCATATATACATCGATGGCGGCCGTCCACCCTGGGTCTGGTTCCAGGAGTTGCTAGGAGTTATACCTCCTCCCAGTCAGGTTCAGAAGTACGCAGTGAACTGCAGCTGGTTTCAGGAGACCTTTGGTGAGTGCCCTGAGGATGCAGATGATGACACTGTTCGCCGATATGTCCGTGCGTACATCATGATGTTGCTGGGCACGCAGTTGTTTGCGGACAAGTCTGGCAACCGGATTCATATTAGATGGCTTCCGTATGTAGCGAGGCTGGAGGAGCTGGGTACGTACAGCTGGGGTTCGGCAGCACTGGCCTGGTTGTACCGGTGCATGTGCAGAGTGGCAAACAGACATGTTGTGAAGTTAGCTGGCCCGCTTCAGCTACTGCAGTCTTGGATCTTTTGGCGGTTTCCTCAGTTTAGGCCTGCAGGATATGAGACATTCAGCTGGCCGTTGGCGTCGAGGTACTATACTGGGCCTATTCTTTTTCAATATGACTTACAGATCTGCGTGTATGTTAATACTCTATTGCATAATGTAAACACAGATATTAGTATATGTAACTCATGTGTATGGTGCAGATGGGCAGGTTACAACCCTTCCGGTAACGAGAAGGGTCCGAGAGTGCAGATGTGGAGGCTTAGGATAGACCGGTTACAGTCCAGGGAGGTTAGTATGCTAATTAATAAGTGATGCTTTTTAAGTTAAATATTTTACACTTGGGTCGTACAGTTGCCCTGATAAGGGTGGGTTCGTTCTGCAGTTTATATGGATGCCGTACAGTAGCCCCGACGTACTTCAGGTGTTGCATCCGGAGGTTCTGGAGCCTCGGCACATGGCGGTGTGGCGCTCTGTGACCGCGCTGATCTACTTTGCTGTCATAGAGTGGCATCAGATAGATCGTGTTCTTCCTCAGTTTGGAGGGGTACAGGCCCCTCCGCGTCCCGCCTTGAACATCGACTTTCTGATGTCCAAGGACGGGAGAGGCGGCGATCGATGGTTCCCCTCTTCCATGCGGAAGTGGCATGCATACTGGGACGCTCGTCAGGACAGTGTATTGAGGTTCGACGTTGTTGCCGACCCCGGACCGTCTCATGAGTTCCTTCAGTGGTGGAGTCAGCATGGGAAGAGGTTCTTGGCCGCAGACACTCAGCTGGGGGATCCGAGATCAGTTCCTATACCAGTTGAGGCCTCACAGCGGGGTCCGGGGCGAGTGCCTGACATGGATTCTCCGGATGACGTGCCTGACAAGCGCAGGGTTGAGAGGAGGATGGGTGTAGGGACACGGAGGAGCCAGCGTCAGTGGAGGTGGCCGGATCATGCTACAGATGATGATGACGACGCCAGTCCCCCTAGAGGCGAACGACGAGTCCCGGGACATAGGGTGAGGAGGGGTGCTGACCATGGGGACGATGATGACGACCAGCCTGGCCACGTTGGAGGAGGCACACACGATGGAGGTACTAGCACACACGATGGCGGTCATGGAGGTGAGTGGTATGGCACAGGGCTCGGTGACGGGGCTGACACTGGTGACGCTAGACCTGGATCGGGCCCTCTTGGAGATTACTTCGTTGGTGTGCCAGCGGATGATCAGGCTGAGCAGGGTGGTACACCTTGGCGCATATCGGGATCACAGTGGGCAGACTTTGTTGGGTCAGACTCGCTTGTTTGGGACTTCGGGAGTCCACGCTTCCTAGATGAGATCACTGCCATCATGCAGGGTGACGTGACCCCCCGCAGAGGTGGCCAGACCTCAGGGATCCAGCCCCCCTTAGATGTTGATCTGAACGAGCCTCCATCCTCATCCGCTGGTCAGCAGTTTCGTCTTGGAGGTACCCCTACATCCGCCTTCACCGCTGCATCAGAGTCTGTCGCAGGACCGTCGGCAGCACCGTTGCGTGTTGCGCCACCAGTACAGCCTGCTCCGCAGGAGGAGGAGGATGAGATAGAGGATGAGGAGCCGCTTGTCCGTCGAGGTCAGAGGGCACGGGTAGCACGTCGCTGTGGTACTGGTTCGCATCTGTTTAGATGAGTCACATTTTATGTATTTTGTTTCCTCTATTTCAGTCATGTATGATAGTTAGGCGTACTTTTCTTGTTATGTAGTGCTCTGTTTATGTATGTTGTTCGTAACTTGTGTTCGGGGACGTTGAGTATTTGTATTAAATGAAACATGACAAGGTATAATGATTTCGTTTAGTTATTAAAATGAGGATCAACGACTCCTGTAGCAGTACTTGTAATGAAAGACAACATATTCATTACTACTCGCAACAGCCAAAGTACAATGCATTAATCTCAACAAGTTACATACGTGGTCAAGCAATGCATCTAACAAGACAACTTAAATGTAAATAACACTAACAATAACATCATGGAAGCTAATTTCGCCCTGTCTGAGACGATCCTACTACCTGTGGGCAGCAACGTCTAGTGTGTCCGGGTTGGCGACAAAGGCCACACCGTTTTGGCCTGTTCGGATCTGCCTCATCCATATTTGTCCGTA
Organism: Arachis ipaensis; assembly: GCF_059453495.1. Lineage (NCBI taxonomy): Eukaryota > Viridiplantae > Streptophyta > Magnoliopsida > Fabales > Fabaceae > Arachis > Arachis ipaensis. The sequence goes on along the minus strand of NC_142444.1, from coordinate 39,877,906 downwards.
TCCTTGTTGATCTAGGCCTCCCCTCTCTCGCACGCCTTCTGTTTGGGTCCGGAATCACGGTGGGCCCATCGTAAGGTGGCCAGAAGCCCTCCGGGATTGGAGGTGTGAATCCCATCCAATAGACATTGAACACCGAGGTAATCTGATAGACGCTATGAACATAGGAGCTCCAGCTGACACGTGCGTAGGCACAGCATGCAAGTGCGTGCTGACACGGGAAATGAAGCGCCTGAAAGTACCCACAGTCACATGTCTGGGAGGCAAGCGATACTCGGTAAGTACCCAATGAGAAAGTACCAGTCGGAGTGGTCTCCGCTACGGTGAACTCGGAGTTATCACGGTCATACAACGTCACCGTGAAGCACCTGGCCGTCTTCAAGTTGGCCTCAATACACTTCACCAAATGCTGACTGAACTGCTGTCCGGTGCCCACCTGGGCCTCAGCCTCTCGCCCCTTGCGAACAAAGAGTTCGGCCAGCCTACCATATGTTGCCTTCACCAGGGATGCTACAGGAAGATTTCTTACACCCTTGAGGATTGAGTTCACACACTCGGAGATATTCGTTGTCATGTGACCGAATCTCCTCCCCTCATCGTGATGCTGCGTCCACAAGGAGTAATCATTACGGTTCGCCCACTCACACATCGCCGGGTTTTCAGACCGCAGTATATCAAACCAGTAATCAAACTCAACCTCAGTCTTCGCGTACGCTGCATTCACGAGAAGCCTCCTAGCGTCTTTGCCCTTGAAGGTAAGGGCGAAATTAGCCGCTACATGTCGTATGCAGAATGCACGGTACGCAGATGGCGGTAACCAACCTCCGTCCGGGGCCTCAAGCGCAGACTTGATGCCGTTGTGCCTATCCGATATAACCAGCAGACCGGGCTGCGGGGTCACGTGCTGCCGAAGGTGCGAGAGAAAGAATGTCCAGGACTCCGCATTCTCACCCTCTACTAGTGCGAATGCGACAGGTAGAATGTTGGAGTTCCCGTCCTGTGCAATCGCAATGAGCAACGTTCCCCCATACTTACCATATAGATGTGTGCCGTCAATGCTGACTAGCGGCTTGCAATGCCGGAATGCCTCGATGCACGGAGGGAAAGTCCAGAAAAGTCTGTGGAAATAAGCTTGAGACTCGTCCACCTGTCCTCCAACTCGAACCGGGCTCGTCCTGAGGACCGCAACAGTACCAGGCATCGTCAGCTGGACACCCAACACCCACCTAGGTATCTCGCTGTATGACTCATCCCAGTCACCGTAGATGAGGCCAACGGCCTTCTGCTTCGCCATCCATACCCTCCTGTAAGTCGGCCTAAAACCAAAATGCGCTGCCGTGGCGTTCAGGAGCACCTTGATGCTAACCGATGCGTCAGCCCTAACCATTGGCATAATGAACGCCGAAATCACAGAATGATCCAAACTTCTGTGATCGCTTGATATGGATGTGGCCAGGCAAGTGTGAGGGCCATTGTACCGTTTGACCTCCCAAATGCCCTTGCGCTTCCGGAGACTCAGTCGAATCAACCATGTGCACCCATTCCCGAACTCGGAACACTTGCCCACATACCGGCGGTGATCGGACTCCACCACCTTGTACTGTACCCCTCGCCGGATGCTGTAAGTCTTCACACTTAACAGGGCCTCATCTTTATCCTGGAATTGCTGACCAACCTGGAACTCTGTGAGACCAGCATTCCCTTCCGCATCTCTAGCTCCGAATCCAACAGCGTGCCCTAACGCACCCTCATGCGTCATGGCGTCCAGGTCCAGCGAAGAAAAATATGGTGGATACTGCTGTGTGCCAGAGCTAGAACCACCGCCAGCCAATGCAGGCCCAGCCGCTACAACCTCGTCCCCGCTATCATCCTCAATTGTTTCCGGCTCAACGTCGTCCTCATTAGGATCACCCAATTCTCCGTCTCCGACGCCAACCGGTGGAACGCCGTGTAAAGCGTTTGGCAGAACATCAAAGGATCCTACCTCGTCGCGGACGCCGTCATTCAAATCAACAGCAAATGTCGGGGAGGCGACAAGTTGTGCCGCTGGCTCGTAAACTGGGACGGAGGAAGAAGCCACAGCAGCCATGGAACTGGAGCCAGCTGCCGTGGCTACATTGGTGGTATTCCGGTTCGAACCCCCTGAGCTGGATACCACATCAACCAGCTTTGCCAGCAACTCTGGTGTGCGGACCTCCGGAAACTGCCTCCGACAAAGAAACATGACTTGGAGGTCCTCATCACTACCAATCGTGAGACAATCATACTTCACCGTATCGTGCAGGATCGTGACTGGAATGCGATAGAAAAACTTCTTAATCCGCTTCGCACCTTCCAGGCCAAGTTTCATCAGCACAGATCTAACCAGGTCATCATAGCTTGTCGTTCGATTCACCACAATATAGAGAGGATTCTTATCTGTGAACTTCACTCCGGACCGAGTTTTCCTCTTGATGGATCCTCTGTGGTGTACCAAAACAGCAAAACTCTCCTCCTCACTAGCCATCTTACACCCTCTAATGAGAGCAAATCACGTTTACAGCGTTTATATAGAGCTCTGAGTCCTACTAATTTGAACTAACCTGGTTCGAATCATGATACATGTAATTCGAACCAGCCTGGTTTGAATTACTACACTCAACCTCTCTCCCCATAATTCGAACCAACCTGGTTCAAATTATTACACTAAACTACTCTCCACATAATTCGAACTCAACCGGTTCGAATTACATGCTCTCCTGGTTCGAACATAACCGGTTCGAATTATATACATTTTTCCAGTAGTAGTTCGAACCGAAATGGTTCGAATTACTTGCTAATAGAGTTCGAACCTAGGTGGTTCGATTTATATAAATATGCCGCTTGGCTTATTGCTGAAACAAATTTCTGTTTGGCGTATTTTGGTTACACATTTCTGCATGTGGCTTAATATGGTTTTTTGCCCAAAAAATTTTCTTTCTAAATGATACGAGTAACTTTTTCTTATCTCCTTCTCTCCATCTCTCTCATTTTCTCTCCCCTTCCTATCCTCTCTTCCTTCTCTCTTTCCCCTTACCCTCTTTCTCCCCCTCCGTTCTCTTTGTCTTCCTCTCTCTCTCCCCTTCTCTCCCATTTCTCTCTCTTTCCCATCTTCTCTTTCTTATCCTCTCTTCCTTCTCTCTCTCTCTCTCTCTCTCTCTCTCTCTCCCATTTTTCTCTCTCCCCATCCTCTCTCTCCTCCTCTCTTCCTTTTCTCTCTCTCCCCCTCCTCTCTATCTATCTATCTCTCTCTCTCTCTATCCTTCTCTTCCTCTCTCTCCCCATGCTCTCTCTCTCCCCTCCCCTCTTTCTCTCTCCCTTCTTCTCCCTCCCTCCTTCCCTCTCCCCTCCTCTCTTTCTCTCTCTCTCTCTCTCTCTCTCTCTCTTTATGTATCTCTCTCCTCTCTCTTCCTCTCTCTCTCTCTTTGCCTTCTTTCTCCCCCTTTTTCTCTCTCATCTTCTCTCTCTCTTTCACTTCTTCTCTCTTTTCATCTCTGATAAACCCCGATTTTGTGGTTTATTTTATGCTTATTTTGGGAGATTTATCCACCTTTTTTCACATTTATCAATGAAATAGCATGGTTTTGTAATTCTCCCTTGAATTGTGCTTGAATGTAAAAACATGCTTTTTAGGCCCTAAAATGGTGATTTTGATTCACTTTAATTCCATTCAATGCCTTGATGTGTTTTATGAGTGATTTCAGATCCATAAGGCAAGTATCGGATGGAAGAAATGAGGAAAAAAGCATGCAAAGTGGGAGAACTCATGAAGAAATGAAGGAACCGTAAAGCTGTCAAGTCCGACCTCTTTGCACTCAATCGACCATAACTTGAACTACAGAGGTCCAAATGAGGCGGTTCTAGTTGCGTTGGAAAGCTAACATCCGGGGCTTCAAAATGATATAAAATTTTCCATATGTTGCTTCGGGTATAGGGGCGCGCACGCGCACTTTGCGCGCGCGCGCCGATGCTGCTTGGCCCACTAAAGATGAAATCGCCCCCAGCGATTTCTGAAGCACTTTGGGCCCAACCCAACTCATTTCTGATGCTATTCAAGCCAAATATTGAAGGGGAGTCAACACACTTAGTCATAGTTTAGTTTTTATCATGTTTTAGGGTAGAATTCTAGAGAGAGAGAGGCTCTCTCCTCTCTCTAGATTTTAGGGTAGTTTAGGTTAATCACTCTCAATTTTCTCTTTCAATTCTTATTTTGATTTAGTTTTCCTTCTTAATTTCTTGTATTACATCTTTGCTCTTTTAGTTTTACTTGTTCATTTCCTTTATTTTGTCCTCTTTTATGTTTATGAACTCTTGTTGGATTTGGATTTTTCTTTAATGAGATTTGATGTTTGATGTTCTTTTGATGTTGATTTGAGTTATTGATTTACTTTTCTTGCAATTGGTAGTTGGTAGATTTATATTTCTTGCCATTTATTATGCTTTCCTTTTATGCCTTCCAAGTGTTTGATAAAATGCTTGGAAGGATGTTAGAGTAGATTTTAAGCATTCTTGGCTTAGAAAGAGTGATTGGGTAATCTTGAGTCATGAAAACCCAACTTATGTTGGTGATCTAGAGTTGTTAGCTAGTATTGTTTCCATTGACGCTATCCTTTTGCTAATTAAATTAGTGAGTTGATTAGGACTTATGGAATATTGTTTCCATTGACGCTAATCTTTTGCTATTTTAATTAGTAAGTTGGTTAGGACTTTTGGATTGAGATTAGCTAGTCTCGTTAGACTTTCTCCCTATTTGTTGGAGTTGACGTAATGAGATAAATTCTTGTTTATATTTGTGACATGATTAATTAGTCTTGTTTGACATTCTCCCGATGTGTGAGTTAACTAAATAAGATGAATTAATCATGCATGGCTAGGATAGAAAGCCTATGATCTCAATCCATTGCCATGAATGTCTCTCTTTATTACTTGCTTTCTTTAATTACTTGCTCAATTTATTTTTCTTGTCTTTTTATTTTATTGCCCCTTTTATCAACCAAACCCCTCCTTGATTCCCGTAGCCAATAATTGAGCACTTCGTTGCAATTCCTTGTGAGACGACCCGGAGTCTTAATACTTCGGTTAATTCTTATTGGGGATTGTTATTTGTGACAACCAATATTTTTGATTGGGAGGATTGTTTGTTGGTGTAGAACTATACTTGCAACGAGAATTCATTTTGTGTGAAATTATATACCGTCAATAATTTCGTTCATCTAAATGGCACCGTTGCCGGGGAGTTGCAATGGTGTTATGTTATTGGCTATTGTATATATTGTGAATAGCTTGATTTTTGGTTTGTTTGTTGGTTTTTGCTAGTTGTAGGATTTAGTTTTCTTTATTTCTTTTTAGCCTTTTGTTTTTATTTTCTCTTTCACTATGAATTCTCATCACTTTGGCTATGAGTTTGGCTCAAATTATGTTGTAGGTAATGGGAATAATCAAAGATGGGAGGAGCCTCAAGGGATTGATCAACCTTATTGGCAACAACAACTTCCGGATTCTTATGGGTATAACTCTCATCCTAATGCATATCAATCTAATGGATATGGTGACCCTTATTATGATTGTCAACAACCACCACCATATGCCTATGAACCACTTCCTCAACATAATTTTGAACCACCTTACTCACAAGTCCCCTATCACCAAATGCCTCCATATGACCCCAACCCATATCCACCATACCAACTACCTTATGATCCATATGAACCATATGAAGAACCACCCCAATTCCACCACCAATACCCTCAAGAACCACCACCTCACTACCCTTACCAAGATGAATCACCTCCGATGTATGATAACTTTCAACCACATAATGAATTTTCCTTTCCACCACAACCCTCCAAGGAAGAACACCCACATCCATCCATCCAAGAGTAAATGGATCGTCTCAAGGAAGAAATGGATCGGCTTCAAGCAATAATCCATCAAAAGGAGCAAGAGGAAGCCCAAAGGAGTAATTATGAAGCTATTGAGGCTAACCTTGCCAAAATTAAAGCCAACTTGGACTCATGGGACTCATGCAACAAGCAAAGCATCTCCACGGATGAGTGTGAGAAATCAACCGAAGAAAGGAGCATGAAGGAGATTTTAGAATCTCAACATGAGGACAAGGAGATGGGGTATGTCTTACAACAAGTGGAGGAGGGAGAGATTGTTGAAGAAGAAGAAGTGGTTGAAGAGCTAGGCGAAGTTGAGCAAGAGGTGGATTTCAAACTTGAAAGCACTTCCACACCAAGTGACATTGTTGATGATTTTGTGGAAGTTGTTGAACCTTCTTCCAATGAGTTTGAATTTGGTGTTGAGGAGGATAATGCGCAACCTCCAAGGCATAGTATGAATGATGAAAGATTGGAAGAGGATGATCAAGAGGCAAGCTCCACCAATGAAGAATGTGTGGAAGAAGTTGGTGGACAAGGAATTGAAGTTGAAAAAGCTTGCCAAGAGGTGGAGGTATTCGAAGAAGAGCACAAGGGAATGGAGCTTACAAGACCATTGGAGATGTCCCTTCCTAAGTCACCATCCAACACAACATTCAAGTGGGTAAAACTCTTATCCCTAAGCTTTAATTTCTCACTTGAATATGGTTTGCTTGAGACGGATGGGCAACTTAGAGCTCTTTGTGGGGTTAAGAGCAAAAGGAAATTGAGTAGTGGATGGAAATGCCAATCAAGGTTCCTTATGGTTGGAAGCTTAAAGTGTACGTGCAATAGTTGGTATAATTCTCAACTAAAAGGGTCTAGGAGAATGCTTTAGTACTCACATGAGAATTCGGATCACTTGCCACCCAAATGAAATCATGACAATCAACTAGAAGATGGGTGTGAGAATAAGATATGGGATCCCGGATCGAAGCATGTCAACTAACTATGGGAGCTCATTTCTTGGGTAGAACTTTGCCCAAGGGTGGTGAATTTGGTTGGAATTTCTGTCAACCATTTGAAGAACAATGATCCTTGGAGATTCAAGGATGAGTACAAGCATAAGCCACCATGACAAAGAGCTCCCCATAAGTCCAACTTAAGGACAATAAACAAAAGTGCTAGGTGGGAGACACCCCACCATGGTAAATTCTTTTCATTTTTCCCTTTTGTACATATTGGTAATTAGTTTAATTTCATGTTTTGATGAGTTTTTTGAGTTTATTCGGTAGTTTAGCATGTTGAATGAGGATTTTATGGTGTTTGGGTAGCTGTTTGGAGGTTTGGAATGCTTGGTTTGGTGCAAGAACATAGAAAAATTTTGAAAAACAGAGCACCAACCCGCGCGTGCGCGCACCTGGCGCATACGCGCGCCTCAAGCATTTTCGATCATCCACGCAGACGCGCCATGTACGCGTACGCGTGGATGCAAGGATTTCACCTCCAAGCCAAATTCCAGAGAGTTGTGCCTAACTTGCGCCTACTTTGTGCGCAAGGCACAAACCAACTCGCGCGTGCGCGCACCTGGCGCGTACGCGTCCATAAGCCAATTGCACAATGCACGCGCACGCACGCTGTGCGCGTGCGTGCCGATGGCGCCACACTCCCTCCTAGTACAAAAACCAGAGAGTTGTGCCACTCTTGTGCCTATTCTGTGCCTGCCACCCGCGCGTGCGCGCACTTTGCGCGTCCGCGCCGGTAAAAAAAAAAGAGTTTTTTTTCCCTCTTCCATTCTCTTTTGCCCATTGCATTCGTATACTTCCACTCTTTCCATTTTTATTTTGTTTTCATAGCTTATTTTTACCTTAGTTTTTTTTTTAGTTTCTTATTTTAATAATGGTGTTGCATTTCCCTACTCAATTGTTGAGAATTTCTTGCATTATTTTGGTGCCTCCTAACTTGTTTGATATTAGTTAATATGCCTTTGCTTGAATTGTTTACTCACTTACATGCGTAGCTACCATGTAGTGAGAACCTTACTCTTATTTGGCATTAGCCCCCGCCTATGTTCTAATTGCTTTCATATCTTTGATATAGGCTTAATTTTCTTTCTTTCTCTTTCCTTTTAGGTTGGCCACCAAGAAAGAAAGGAATGGAAAGGCTTCTAAATGGGGCAACAAACAAGTTCATCCGCACAACCTTTTGAAGGAGCACATCAATTGTAGCAACCCGTCCACATTGCTCTCCTTTGCATGCTCCGAGGACGGTGCAAATTTCTAAGTGTGGGGAGGTCGTCCGACCGATCTCCATGGGTAACAATTTCTTTCTTTCAACACCAATTCTTGATTTCCTTTGCTAGTTAGTTGTTGCATTGCATGATAGGTTGCATGATAGTTAAAATTTGTACATATTTGAGCATTTTTTTATGTTAGGACTACTTGGTTGGGGTTATGATTTCTTTTCCAAGAAAAATTGTTTTAGGGCACCCTACCAATTTGAAAAAATTTTTGTGACAAACTTGCTTGAAGAATTTATTTTGGAACATGGTTTTTGAGCTAAGAACACAAGCATGTGAGTTTTGAGCCCAATTGTGTGGTTACATTTTATAACCACCTATTCTTCCTTCTTGTGTGCATTATTCTCTTTCTATGAATATAATATTTGATTTGTTTGATTCTCTATATCCATTATTTTGTGTATTCATGCATTTATATGATTGAGGCCATTGTTTCATTAACTCACTTACCCAAATAGCCTTACCTCTTATCATCCATTGTTAGCCAATTTGAACCTACGATTAACCCACTTTTTTCTTAATTTTAGCACATTACAAGCCTTAAAGCGAAAAACAATAAATGTCCTTTATTTGGATCTTTGATTAGCTTAGGCTAGTGTGTGTATCATTCAAGTGTGGGAAAACTTGGGACATTGGTTGAGAAAAAGGGTAGTTTTATATTTTGTTGTAAATATTAGGAATTGGGTACATACTCATGTATTGATAAAATGTATAGACATTATGCATTGATGTTCTTGTATATAGTTTGAAAAAAAAAAGAAGAAAAAAAAATATAAAAAGAAAAGAAAAGAAATAAAAAAAGGGGACAAAATGCCCCGAAGCAAAGTGAAGCTCAATAAAGATCAATGCATATGAGTTGTAATCAAAAAGAAAATGCATGAGTATGTGAAAAAGTGAAAAATGGGTAGTTAGGATAGCCTAAATTGTATAGGTTGCTATACAGGTTAGGTGGGAAGTTTAAGGTAATCAAAGATTCAAATTTCAAGTCCACTTGACCAAATATACATCCTTACCTTAACCTTAGCCCCATTACAACCTATGAAAAGTCCTCATGATAGTTGTATGCATGCATGAAATAAATGTTGATTGTTAGATGAAAAACGAATCTTGGAAAGCATGATTAGGAGAGCATTGAGAGAATCGACCCTATACACTTGAGCGACTAGAGTGCAAACACTTGCAGTGAGGGTTCGATGCTCAACTCCATGACTCTCGGCTTTCATGAGCGCTCTTCTTGCAAGTCTACTTGAACTTCATTTTTATACTTGAATTGGTAGGATTCATGAGTCGTCATACGACCTTAGCCCTACCCGTTTATACATGCTCTTGGAGGATTGATTTATTTTTAACCAAGTAGGTAGAATCATTTTGCATTTAGTTGCATTCATATAGTTTAGGTTGCATATAGTTTGTTTACATTGAATAAATGTTGATACCCTTTGTTCTCTCTTGATTTTAGCATGAGGACATGCTTAGTTTAAGTGTGGGAAGATTTGATAAACCCCGATTTCGTGGTTTATTTTGTGCTTATTTTGGGAGATTTATCCACCTTTTCTCACATTTATTCAATGAAATAGCATGGTTTTGTAATTCTCCCTTGAATTGTGCTTGAATGTAAAAACATGCTTTTTAGGCCCTAAAATGGTGATTTTAATTCACTTTAATTCCATTCGATGCCTTGATGTATTTGATGAGTGATTTCAGGTCCATAAGGCAAGTATCGGATGGAAGAAATGAGGAAAAAAGCATGCAAAGTGGGAGAACTCATGAAGAAATGAAGGAACCGTAAAGCTGTCAAGTCCGACCTCTTTGCACTCAATCGACCATAACTTGAGCTACAGAGGTCCAAATGAGGCGGTTCTAGTTGCGTTGGAAAGATAACATCCGGGGCTTCAAAATGATATAAAATTTGCCATATGGTGCTTCGGGTATAGGGGCGCGCACGCGCACTTTGCGCGCGCACGCCGATGCTGCTTGGCCCACTAAAGATGAAATCGCCCCAGCGATTTCTGAAGCACTTTGGGCCCAAACCAACTCATTTCTGATGCTATTCAAGCCAAAGATTGAAGGAGAGTCAACACACTTAGTCATAGTTTAGTTTTCATCATGTTTTAGGGTAGAATTCTAGAGAGAGAGGCTCTGTCCTCTCTCTAGATTTTAGGGTAGTTTAGGTTAATCACTCTCAATTTTCTCTTTCAATTCTTGTTTTGATTTAGTTTTACTTCTTAATTTCTTGTATTACATCTTTGCTCTTTTAGTTTTACTTGTTCATTTCCTTTATTTTGTCCTCTTTTATGTTTATGAACTCTTGTTGGATTTGAATTTTTCTTTAATGAGATTTGATGTTTTATGTTCTTTTGATGTTGATTTGAGTTATTGATTTACTTTTCTTGCAATTGGTAGTTGGTAGATTTATATTTCTTGCCATTTATTATGCTTTCCTTTTATGCCTTCCAAGTGTTTGATAAAATGCTTGGAAGGATGTTAGAGTAGATTTTGAGCATTCTTGGCTTGGAAAGAGTGATTGGGTAATCTTGAGTCATGAAAACCCAACTTATGTTGGTGATCTAGAGTTGTTAGCTAGTATTGTTTCCATTGACGCTAACCTTTTGCTAATTAAATTAGTGAGTTGATTAGGACTTATGGAATATTGTTTCCATTGACGCTAATCTTTTGCTATTTTAATTAGTAAGTTGGTTAGGACTTTTGGATTGAGATTAGCTAGTCTCGTTAGACTTTCTCCCTATTTGTTGGAGTTGACGTAATGAGATAAATTCTTGTTTATATTTGTGACATGATTAATTAGTCTTGTTTGACATTCTCCCGATGTGTGAGTTAACTAAATAAGATGAATTAATCATGCATGACTAGGATAGAAAGCCTATGATCTCAATCTATTGACATGAATGTCTCTCTTTATTACTTGCTTTCTTTAATTACTTGCTCAATTTATTTTTCTTATCTTTTTATTTTATTGCCCCTTTTATCAACCAAACCCCCCTTGATCCCCGTAGCCAATAATTGAGCACTTCATTGTAATTCCTTGTGAGACGACCCGGAGTCTTAATACTTCGGTTAATTCTTATTGGGGATTGTTATTTGTGACAACCAATATTTTTGATTGGGAGGATTGTTTGTTGGTGTAGAACTATACTTGCAACGAGAATTCATTTTGTGTGAAATTCTATACCGTCAATAATTTCGTTCATCAATCTCTCCCCTTTTTTTCTCTCTCATCCTTCTCCTCTCTTTCTCTTCTCTCTCCTCTCTCTCTCGCTTTGAAGAGAAGAGGAGAAAAGAGAGAGGAGAGTGATAGAGAGTAAGAAAAGGCTGAGAGTGAAAGAGAAAAGAGAGAGTAGGGGAAAAAAGAGGAGAAGGAGAGAGAAGGAAGAGAGGAAAAGGAGGAGAGGAAAAGGAGGAGAGAGAGAAAGAAGGAAAGGAAAGAGAGAGGAGCGAGAGAGTGAGTGAGAGAGAGAGAGAGAGAGAGAGAGAGAGAGAGAGAGAGAAAAGAAAAAAAGAGAGAGAGAAATAGAAAGAGAGGGGAGGGGAGAAAGAGAAGAGGAAAAGGGAAGAGAGAGAGAGAGAGATAAGGGAAAAGATAGGAGAAATGAGAGAGAGGGAAGGAGAGGAGAGAGAGAAGAGAGAGAGAGGGGGAGGAGATAGAGGAGGGGAGAGAGGGAAATAGAGAGATTAGTAGAGAGAGGAAGGGGATGAGAGAGAAAAAAGAGAGAGAAGGGAGAGGGAGAAAGAGGGCAATGAGAGAGAGAGAAAGAGACAAAGGAGAGAGAAGGAGAGAGAGACAGAGAGAGAAAAAAAGGGAGGGGGGAGAGCAAAGGAGAGAGAAAGAGGGAAACGGGATAGAGAAAGCATGGGGAGAGAGAGGGAAAAAAGGATAGAGAGAAAGGGAGAGAGAAAGAAAGGAGAGAGAGAGAGAGGAGGGAGAGGGGAGAGAGAGAGAAAAAGAGGGAGAAGAGAAAAGAGACAGATAAGGGAGAGAGATGAGGAGAGAAAGATGGGAAAGGGAGAGAGAGAGAGAGAGAGAGAGGAGAGAAAGAGGGAAAGGGAGAGAAGTAGAGAGAGAGATAGAGAGGGAAAAGAGAGAGAGAGAGAGAGAGAGAGAGAGAGAGAGAGGGGAAGCAAGGGGGAGAGAGAGGGAGAGAGGGAGAGGGGAGAGAAAGAGGGAGAAAAGAAGAGAGAGAAGGGGAGAGAGAGAAAGGAGAGATAGAAAATGAAGAATTTAATTTGGTTTTGGTTTTGGTTAACTGGTTAAAAATCGATTTTTTTAATTTGGTTTTGGTTAACCAATTCTAAAAAATATGAATATGGTTTTTAAAATTGTTTTATTAAACTAGTTAACCAAAATGTGGTTATAGTCTTTTAACCGGTTAACCATATTTTGTAGTGGCCTTGCCCCCCTCCCCCCCCCCAAACAAATTTTAAAAGCTCATATATTATTATAATAGATATATTGTATAGAGTAAAATTTAATAGTGTAGTGATAGTAAAAAAAGTTACTATTCTTTATGTATTAAGGTTTAAATTTCTCTACATATATTTATATTATTTGTATTTTTTATTTAATTTAGAGTTTTTTTAAGATTAATTTTAAAATTTATAATTATATAAAAAATACTTTAATATTATTTATGATAATATTATTTTTTCTAATTTTATTTAGTTGTTTTTTATTATTTTTTAATTAATTTTTATCTCTATTATTATATAAAAATATTTTAATATATTTTAAATTCACATAACAAAATTGTTAGTGCAATTAACTTATATTATTTTATGTTATATTTTTTAATAATATAAGATATAAAAATATAATTTACTGCTATATAAATACTTAATAAAATAAATTAATTAACAAAATATTTAAAAATATATAATTTTATATTTTATTAGATGTAAAATTATAAAAAATATAAAAAATTATAAAAACTGAGATATTTTTTTATTTGACAAGTGTTTATTAATTTTTTAATCAAAAAATTAATTATAATTATATCTATTATTAAATATATAGCATTATATTTGATTATACAAGATTTTAATTTTCGACCCCTCCACTCTTAGATTCCTGGATCCGTCCACATAACTGAATTTGATTTGAAAAATTTTGGTTTTGCACATTTATCCTTATTTATCATCGGGTACAAGCTTTTGAAGATTTTTTTTTGTAAATTTGTTTTTCTTTCTGCAATGTATTTTTAGGAAGAATTTGTTGAGCCTACTTACTTGGACACTACTAAAAAGAGATATAAGCTACATGCAATTAAAGGTATATGTTTGAAAGAGTTTTGATGACTAATTTTAAGAGGAAAATTAAAAATTGTATAATCTTATTTATTTGTGTAGGAAAAGAAAGAAAATAAAAAGAAATGGGGCGAAAGAGATTTAGATAATGAACCAAACACTAGAATGCATGGAAGCACGGGAGTGACATCTTTACGACCAAACTATTATAGAAAGGTACCAAATGGTGTTACTCTAAATTGTTCAATTTTAAAATGTTTTAACTTGTATTTTGATTGCAACTTGATAAGAACTTAAAGGATAAGAAATATTCACAGCTGTCAGAAGAAATTATCTTAGATTCGAGATGGTTACCCCTTCTTGATTAATTAAGCATCTTTAGAATCAAGGAGTCGCACTTCGTCTAAATGTATCAAAGGCACATGCCGTCACTTCAAATCAATGTATGCTCTGCATAGAAAAGGTTAAATTACCTAATGATTATTGACATCAAATATAGAAATGCTAAAATTAGTTTAGGGACCAACTTGCCATAAAAAAGTTTTCTCTTCTACATCAGTTAGCTGTTATCTTGTCAGCGTGTCAAAAATGAGTCTACATCAACTTTTCGATGGCGCTAATTGACGAAAATTACTTAAAGGATGACTCTGAATTTCTGAATTGCAATTTCAGAAATGAATATGAATAACTATTAATTTGAGAAATTACTATAAAGTTCAAGTATAATTTCAGGAACAATTTTAAAATTTAACTCGATATTCTTTGAATAGCAATTAGGTTGTTTATTCTTAATCTATTATATCTGTTATCTATTACATATCTATATCTATATTACTAATTTTATAACCAAAATATGTCATATGTCACTCCCTCACTACCATTGAAATCAATTTTTTTCTCTACAATTAAAGAGTTATTTTCTTCTCTCTCTCCCTTTTTCTATCTCTCATTCTTTCACCCATTCTATCTCTCTTATATATCATTATCAATGACTAATTACAAATTTGACAATCAAAATGTGCAATATGATATTTTTTAATTAATTAAAATTAAATTAAAATTGAAATTGGAATGTTGAAATTGAAATTGAAATATAGTTATATTATATTACTAATTTAGCAATCAAAAGGTGTCACATGACATTCTTTCATTAAAATAAAAATAAAATATTTTCTTTTAAAATTAATAAACTCCATTCCTCTATTCTCTTATCTACTTCTCTCCCTTTCTCTATTTCTCTCTACCATTCTCGCTCTATATATAACTTATAATTTATATTTTATATTATTTGATAAATCAAAATGTGTCACGAAATATTCTTTCGTTACAATTAAAATAAAATCTTTTTCTTCAAAATTAACAAACTTTCTCTTTTCTTCTTTATCTTTTTCTCTCTTTTCTCTCTCATTTTGTAACACCCTACCATACTTAATCTTATGCTTAAGTCATAAGACTGAGATAGTAAGGTATTACGACCTCTAAGAATAGTAATATATATATATATATATATATATATATATATATATATATATATATATATAGAATAATAGAGAAAATGATACTTAACTAGGAGCCTTGAAAAACGGGTAAAACAAAATCGCAAAATAAAGAGCGCAACGCTCAGGAAAAGATTACTTGCGTGCTAAGAAACCTAATAGGAACATGATAAAGATAAGCAAAAGAATAGAGGAAAGTCAAGGAAACAGCATAACTAGCCCCTGACTCAGCATACATAAGTTACTTGGAGAGTAAGCTAAATACATATATACATATATACAAATAGAAAACAAAAATACACCCAAGGACTACTTCGCTTCCCAGGATCCAGACGCCTAGCGAGGAGCCCCTCGACCTGCATCTGAAAAACAACAATACAATATGGAATGAGAACCGGAGGTTCTCAGCATGGTAAAAGTACCACGCGTATAATAAATAAGGTCTTGAGAATGTCATAGGCAATCCTAGAACTTCGTTATTCAATTATCCAACTTAATTACTAAACAGAAGCCATAAACAGAGGTAGGTATTCTAAATCTACCTAACTTACTCAATTCAATCCTAATCTAACACCAAACCATTTCTCCTTTTCCTCCATTCCTCCATCATCCATAATGCAACAGAAACAAGCAACCAAACAAGTTCACGCGCAAATAATGAGCAAATAGTACAAGTAGCAAGTATAAATCATCATATAAATCACTCAATGGGGGCTATCCATACCCGGGAATTTATACGTGCCCGGTCATCCTTACGATGTAGGGTCAACAGAGTATCGAGATTCAACCTGGAACACGTGGTGGCGAGCCACGGTTTTTACACAGGGAAACTCGTATCTCAGATATCATTATTCATAAGCCATTTCATAGTCATAATCATTATTTAATGATTCATCAAGCCATGGCATGTTAACTCCTTTTATTAACAACTTTCCTTTCACATTTTTCATCATTATTTCCTTACATTAGTTCTTTATAGCCATAGCAACATGTATTCATTTAGCTTTCGCACCATTCCCTTATAATTTATCACGTTTACCTTTTCCGGGTCCTGACCAAACCATTTATCAAACTCTTCTCAACCTAATAATCTTAAAATCAACCCAACTCTAACATTAAATCAATCACATAACACGAAGATTAATCTTTGACTTCTCAGACCCATGACTATCACTAAGACATCCTCGACACTCTATTTTCTTTTCTGTTTTTAGTATAACAAATGAACTCCGAATTGGGCAAACTTTATGTCTATATGTTTATCTCGGAATAAGATTTCTAACAAACTAAAAATCACAATTTTTTTTATTTAACTAGCCTTAGAAACAGAGGAGAAACACTGACTGCTCTGCAGTACTTAGAAACCAGAAAATAGCAGCAGCATACGATATCTAAAATTCCATATAAAATTCAAATTAAATCCAATAGCCTTAAAAATTAATATAGTTTAATTTAACATATCCAGGTTTCTTTTCCAATTGGTTTCACGTCAAAACCAATTTTAATGAAGGAGTTATGTAACTTGAAAGTTGAGTAACTTTCTGCAGAATTCTGTTTTAAAAGCCAATGAACATATCCTCTTCCAAGTCCCATAACTCACTCATTAAAACATGGACAGCCCTAAAATTTAAATCACAACTGCTAAGCATAATTAATTTTTACCTCCAATTGGTTGTACCTGAATATCCATCCATAATCAGAAGTTATAAACTCTCAAAGTTACTGATCTAAGAAGACAGAATCTAGCTTTTATTGTATAACGCATCGTATTTCGAAAATTCATATCTTTAAAACCACAAGTCCAACCTTTCTGAAATTTTATGACATTAAAATAATAGGACTAAAACTTTATTTAAAATTGGTTTCATTTCAAAATTCATTTTGAAATATTCGCAGCAGAGCCAACAAGTTACTGCTGTTCTAAAATTTATGCAGTAAAAATCAGATTCCACGACTACAATTTGAAAATTCACCATAAATTATATATTTAACGAAAAGATCCCAAATTCTCAAGTTCATTTCCAAATTTTCTGAGGTTTAACTAGGACTTGGTTCCACGCAATTCTGATCATCACAGAATTAGTTACAGCATATGCAATACCACCACAACACAACTCTACATCCTTATTAACAAACACCAACCATAACCCATCATAAATAAATACAAGAGCATACCATTAATAACTTCCACACCTCATAATTTCAATATATATCCACCAACAAATCTATTCCAATAATATTACAAGGCTAATCATTAAATACAACATACAATTCAACTTATCCTATGGTTTCTCTAACCTAAGTTTTCACAACACCGTAAATATTAAACGTGCGAAACTTAAACCATACCTTGGCCGATCACTTAGTTTCACCCAAGGCAGCCTCATAACATAAATCACAGCCCCTTCAAGCTTAATTAAAACAGCCCCAAAACAAGCCTTGATCACCAATAAGCCTCCAAGTACTCCCAACTCAAACCTAATGCATATATATATATAACTCAATTCACCCCTAATTCACATATATATCCAAATTCAGATTTTTCATCAATAAATAAAAAATTGGCTAGGATTTAGGTTGTTCTTACCATACCCATTGATGATTGGAGTGTAACCCAACAATTATCCAATTTTAGTTTGCACCTAAACCACCAAAATGATCAAAATCACTCAAAACCTCAACAATTTTCGTGTAGAAAAGGGGCACAAAGAATTGGGAATGAATTGGTGAGAAAATTAACACTTTGTTCAGATAGAATTGAAGAGGATTTCGAGACGAACGCGTAGCCGCAAACGGCTCGTCAATCGGAGCTCAAACGAGGAAGATACGGTGGATCAAAGATGGTGAGGGTTTGAGAGCTTCTCCTCCCTTTCCCAAATCTGTTTGTATCGTTGCATGCAAATGGGGAAGAAGGAGCTGCTGTTTAGTTTAAATGTTTGGGTCCGGTTGGACCCACGGGTCCGGTTTGGGCTCCCGTTCAACCGGTTCGTCCCTTTCGGTCTAATTTTGGGCCAAATTTTCGAAATTGATATCAAAATTCTCGTTTCGACGAGCTCTATCCTATTTTGATATTAGTTTTGCATTTTTATCTTTCCTAATTAAAATTCAAATTATTGACTAATTATTTACTGATTTTAGCGGAGTTTACATCCTACCCACCTAATTAGGAATTTTGTCCCCAAAATTCAGAGGGAGTTTCCTGAAAAGAGGTGCGGGTAGTCCTTTCGCATCTCCGACTCAAACTCCCATGTATGTTCTTCAATACCAGTCCGACTCCAAGCTACTTTCACTAAAGAAACCTTTTTTCCCCCGTAATCGCTTGATGCTGGTATCATCGATCCTAACCGGAGTTACTGGAAGTGTAAGACCCGGTTAATTAACGGCTAATTAACCCATATATGAGAATTTATTCTAGGAAGCCAAAAATGATATTTTTATGGCTTAATATGATAGAGGAAATTGAGACGAGAATTTCGGTACCAATTTTATGGAAATCGGACCAAGATTGGACCGAACGGGCCAAACCGGTCCAACCGGACCCAAAGTGGTCCCTTGGCCCAACATAACTAAACCAAAACCCTAGTTTTCAGCACTCTCTCTCCTCACACAACACTAATACACGCTGAAAAAGAGAGGCCATGGAGGGAAGAACACTCTCTCAAGTTCTTTCTCTCACTTGATCTTCAAACCACCATAACTTTTGATTTAGAGCTCCGATTGCTGCTCCGTTTGCGGCCACGCGTTCACCGTGGAGAGCTCTACAAAACCCATACAATCAATCTTGAGGTAAGCCACGTTTTACTGTTCGAAATTCCAGCCCTTGATTTCGAGTTTCATGAGCAAAAATGTTGAGATTTTGGGTTCTTTGATGTTATAGGACCCAACTCTCTTGAAGGAGAAGGTTAATCTTGTCTCCTTGGACCTTGGGTGTGGTAAGATTCTCAACTCTAGTGTAATTTGTTGTTCTATGAGGTTTGGGCATTGAGATGTTGTGTGTGGGTATGATGATTGTGGCTTAGGTTGTGTGTATGTGAATATTGGAGCTTGATTGGTGATTTTGGAAAGCTTGGAAGAGGGTTTTGTGTGACAAAATCTGTTCTTGGAGGTGTTGAGACCTTGAGAGCTTGAGGAAAAGTGGTTTGGAAGTGCTCCGGTTGAGCTTGGAAAATCGGCTAAGGTATGGTTTCGGTTTCCCATATCTAATATGTAATGTGGTAGGAAATACTTAGGCTAGAGGCCCTAAGATAGGCATTGAATTGTTGGTGTTGTTGAATGGTTGAGATATATGATGTGTTCATATATGTGATTATGAATATTGATGCCTTGATTGTGTGATATATAAGAAATGCATGTTGTGATATATGCTTGATGGATGATTAAGGTTGAATTGGTGGGTGGTACCATGTTGATGGTGAGTATGATGTTGATTATGTATAGTGATTGTTGATTGAAAATGGCATTGTTGGAAAATTGGGATGAGGAAGGATGTATGACGTGATATTGTGTTTGTCCTTTAGCCATTTGATAGAGAAGTGTTAAAATGGTTGGATGTGGTTTTGGAAATTTTGGTAAAATGTCAATGTGTGAGTTGAGGATGGCTTGTTGTTGATTTTGGTACATTTTGAATGATTTCAAAGAGAAGGGTTGAAATTGGCATGTTTTGATTGATTTTGAAAAGAGTTGAAAGTGGCTTGTTTTGAAAATGGCACTTTGTGGTTTTGAATGAAAACATGGTTTTTGGGCATACTTTGACAGGACATAACTTGGACTACGGATCTCTGATTTGTGCCAAATCTGTTTAGAAATGAAATTGGATCCGGGATGTCCATGCCGTTCGAAGAACGAGTGAAAAATGATTTAAAATGAGAGAGTTATGACCGTCGGAAGATTGGGGGTTGAATCTGTGAATTCTGCAGTTTTTAACTTAGAAAATTTTTAGCAGAATGACCCCCCGCGCGTAGGCGCACTTGGCGCGTACGCGCCGTTCTTCCAGGAAGCGCCATCCACGCATGCGCGTGATGTGCGCGGGCGCGCCGAATGTGCTGCACCCAATGCCCAGCCATTTTCCCGAGAGTTGTGCCAAAGTTGTGCCAGTTTTGTGCCTGGGGCGCAAGAGTACCCACGCGTACGCGTGGCTGACGCGTGCGCGCCGTTTGGCTAATTTTCAACCCACGCGTTCGCGCGTATGACGCTTGCGCGTCGATGAGTTTTAAGGCCATCCACGCGTGCGCGTGGAGTGCGCGTACGCGTGGCCCTGTTTTCATCCCAAAGTTGATTTTTGAGTTTTAAAAGCCAAATTTCATACTTCTAAGCCTCCGATCTCACCACTTATGTCTTAAATCATTATGATATGCCTAGCATGAGAAAAAGGGCTAGTGAATGTGGTAACTTACGAGTGAAGCAAGGGAAAAATGAATGATCATTGAGGATCAAAGATGATTATGTGAGATGCGGAGAATGGCGGTGGAAGTGCTTGTTATGCCATGGGCCGAAAGGCCGTAATTGTTAATGAATTGGCTGGTTATGGATTTAACCGTGAGCCGGATGGCTGGATTATTGCCGTGTTACGGCGGAGCCATGTTTATGGCCAAGTATAAATGCATATTTGCTGTTGATTGAATTGTGAATGTTTGCACTTCCACCATTGGAGATGAGGGTTTCCCTGTGTAGTAGCAATGGCTAGCCACCATGTGCTCCAGGTTGAGACTCGAAGCTCTGTTAACCCAATGTCGTAAGTGTGGCCGGGCACTGTGAAAGGCCCGGATGAGCTCGCCCCCGTAAATATTCACCAATGATGGTGATGGATAAATATTCACCAGTGAGGGTGATGGATATGGATCATGATTATGATCAAGTTTATGATGAGTATAACTCGAGTTGGGGATGCACGACAGAGGGACAGTCCAATGGTTAGCTACCAGGACTTGTCAGGTTGGCTCTATAACCGATAGATGATATCATCAGCCACTAGGGACAGGCATGCATCATAAGCATACTACATGAATTGTTTGAGATTGCCTATTTGACTGCATATTACTTGCTAATTGCCTAAATGCCTTATCTGTTCCTATTTGTAAATCTCTTGTCTGATATAACTGTGTTTGCTATATTATACTCCTGCTGGTGGTTGGGAGGTCTGAAGGAATTGGAAAGGGAAGTATTAGTTAGACTGAAGAATCTTTAGTCAGTTGCCACTTACGGTTTAGCTTGTTTATAAGCTTTGATATTATCTGGAGGAAGTTCTAGGATTGCCTTCTACTTTCCTCTATTATTATGTATTATATATGTGGAAGCTGTTACCGTGCTGGGGACCTCTGGTTCTCACCCATGCGGATTTTGTGGTTTTCAGATGTAGGACGTGAGGTTTCTCGCTGAAGCATGCTGGAGACTTCTGGATTAGCGAAGATCCTTTGTTCTCGGGACTCTGTTTTGGGTTATATATCTTGTTTAGATACTTTTATCTCCATTAAATAATACAAACTGTGATGACTCCTTCTAGAGGGGATTTTTGGAGAATAGGTTTTCTGTATTTGTGTCCCTTTGGGTTTCCTTTGGGGTTTCCTTATTTTATCATATGTATATATTGCTATGCTCGGACCGGTTCTCTTCGCAGCCGGGTTTTGAGTCTTGATATTCTTGTTTTTGACACTCTTTATATATATGATCTCGCGTCAGCTTATCCCGGTTCGTTACGTTATCGATCGGAGTGTTGCCCGTTCGAGTTTCGGTTTTTGTTTACCCCCTTTTTCTACAAAGGCTCCTAGTTATAATCAATTATTCATACTACTATACGTACTAAATTTTTGTTTTAGAGGTCGTAATACCTTGCCATCTCTGAATTATGACTTAAGCATAAGACTTTGTATGGTAGGGTGTTACATTATGGTATCAGAGCAGTTCATTCCTGTAGAGCCTGAGGAATGGACTGACTATGCTTCTGTGCATTCTCTGTGTGTGTGTTATGTGCTACTAGTATATCTGCTTGATATAATTGGCATAAATGTTCATGAGCATGCATTTGGGACTTTGAAGCACTAGACTTCCGATATTGAGACTGATCAACTTAATATCAATTGTTTGATGTGTATAGGAACCAGATGGCGCCTCGTGGACGCGGTAGAGGCCGTGGGGGAGGTCGTACTAATACTCGTGCGCCGGAGACTAACCCTAATGACCCGGTGAACTTTATGACTGCGTTGGAGAATATGGCTGCTGCTATGCAAGCCACTGCTGAGGCTCTTGGTCAACAGATGAACAACCATGGTAATGACGGAGGTGGAGTTCAGGGTCCGATGACACTGGCGAACTTTTTGAAGGTTAATCCACCGAAGTTCAAGGGAACTACTAGCCCGACTGAAGCCGATACGTGGTTTCAAGCCATGGAACGAGCACTGCAAGCGCAGGTGGTACCTGAAGGGCAGCGTGTAGAGTTCGCTACCTATTTGCTCACTGGGGAAGCGTCGCATTGGTGGCAAGGAATCCGACGCCTCCTGCAGCAGGGTGATGATTATATCACCTGGGACATCTTCCAAGAGGAATTCTATAAGAAGTACTTTCCGACTTCTGCTAGGACGGCCAAGGAGCTTGAATTGTTGCAGCTGAAGCAGGGTACTATGTCTGTATCTGAGTATACTGACAAGTTTGAGGAGCTGTTCAGATTCTCTCGTATGTGTCAAGGGACTCCGGTGGAATATGAGGAATGGAAGTGTGTTAAGTACGAAGGAGGACTCCGGAGTGATATTTTCAGTTCAGTGGGACCAATGGAGATTAGAACTTTCTCCGAGTTGGTGAACAAGTGTAGGGTTGCTGAAGAGTGTGTGAAGAGGGCAGGCGCTGAGAAAGGAAGTCACAAAGGATCGTTTCCACAGAACCGAGGCAAGAGCTTTGCACCTAGAGGTCCGTCTTTCAAGAGGGGAGGTTCTTTTAGGAGGCCCAACAACAACTACTCCCAAGGGAAAAGGTTTGGGAAGCAGCCTCAGAATGATCAAGCTTGTACTAGGTGTGGGAGTCACCATCCGGGAGTACCATGCAAGGCCGGATGGGGTTTGTGCTACAATTGTGGAAAGGTAGGGCATAAAGCCGCAAGTTGTCCAGAGAAGCAAAAGCAAGGTGCTGGGAGAGCACAACAGACTGGTCGGGTGTTCACCACCTCAGCTGTGGGTGCAGAGGGATCCGAGACACTCATTCGAGGTAACTGTGAAATGGCTGGTCAAATTTTAAATGCTTTATTTGATTCGGAAGCATCGCATTCATTCATTGCATTTGAGAAAGCCCATGAGTTAGGATTGAAGATCGTAACCTTAGGTTATGACTTAAAAGTGTATAATGCTACCCATGAAGCCATGGTAACTAGGCTAGGATGCCCGAAAGTTTCGTTTAGGTTCAAGCAGCGTGATTTTGTCCATAATTTAATCTGCTTACCGATGATCGGTCTTGATCTTATCTTGGGATTGGACTGGTTATCTGAGAACCATGTCCTGCTTGATTGTTCTACAAAGTCGGTGTACTTTATGCCGGAAGATACAGAAGGACCGGTCGTGGTGAATAATTATTACTTGAATTCGATGATGGTGAACTGTTCTGGAATCGAATGTCAGGGTATCCTGTTGTTAACCGTGGGTGTTTCGGGTGATGATCAAAGGTTGGATCAGATTCCGGTAGTGTGTGAGTTTCCAGAAGTGTTTCCCGATGATATTGAGGAATTTCCACCTAACCGAGAGGTCGAGTTTGCTATTGAATTGGTGCCTGGGGCGGGACCAATCTCAAGTGCTCCTTATAGAATGTCACCGTTAGAGATGGCCGAGCTAAAGTCTCAGTTAGAGGAATTGTTGGGTAAGAACTTTATCCTACCAGGTGTTTCCCCGTGGGGTGCTCCAGTGTTACTGGTAAAGAAGAAAGATGGAAGTATGCGACTCTGTGTGGATTACAGGCAGCTGAACAAGGTCACCATAAAGAATAAGTACCCATTGCCGAGGATTGATGATCTCATGGATCAGTTACAAGGAGCTGGGGTTTTCTCTAAGATTGATTTGCGATCCGGTTATCACCAGATAAGGGTGAGGGGTGAGGATATCCCTAAGACCGCTTTCAGGACTCATTATGGTCATTACGAGTACACTGTAATGTCCTTTGGGTTGACGAACGCTCCTGCAGTATTCATGGATTACATGAATAGAGTGTTCCGTCCGTTTCTGGATAAATTCGTGGTTGTCTTCATTGACGATATACTAATTTACTCCAAGACTGAAGAAGAGCATGCGGAACACTTGCGGACCGTGTTGCAGATTTTAAAGGAGAAGAAACTCTATGCGAAACTGTCTAAGTGTGAGTTCTGGAAGAGTGGGGTGAATTTTTTGGGTCACGTGGTGAGTAAGAAGGGAATAGCCGTAGATCCAACCAAGGTAGAAGCTGTGATGGATTGGAAGCAACCAACCACAGTAACCGAGATAAGGAGTTTTCTGGGTTTAGTTGGCTATTACCGAAGGTTCATCAAAGGCTTTTCGCAATTAGCTTTGCCGTTGACAAAGTTAACTCGCAAAGACACTCCGTTTGTTTGGAATCCTGAGTGCGAGGAGAGCTTTCAGGCATTGAAGAAAAAGTTGACCACTGCCCCTGTGTTAGTGTTACCTGAGCCGAACAAACGATTTGAAGTGTACTGTGATGCCTCACTAAAGGGTTTAGGATGCGTGCTGATGCAGCATCATAATGTGGTGGCGTATGCCTCACGACAGTTGAGACCTCACGAAGTTAGTTATCCTACGCACGATTTGGAACTCGCTGCGGTTGTGTTTGTCTTGAAGGTGTGGAGGCATTATCTCTATGGGGTTAAGTTACAAGTCTTCTCCGATCACAAGAGCTTGAAATACCTCTTTGATCAGAAAGAGCTTAATATGAGGCAAAGGAGGTGGATGGAATTGTTGAAAGACTATGACTTTGAGTTAAATTACCATCCTGGAAAGGCGAATATAGTGGCGGATGCGTTAAGTCGAAAGTCGTTATATGCGTCTTGGATGATGCTTCAAGAGGAGAAGTTGCTCAAGGGATTCGAGAGTCTAAAAATTGGTGCTCGAGGAGTATCTGGAACCTTGTGTTTGAGCCGATTAGAAATCTCGAGTGACTTTAAGTCCGAACTCCTAAAGGCTCATGAAAATGATGAAGCGTTATGGAAGGTGTTACCGGCTATCGAGCAAGGAAAACAGTGGAGAGTGTCGGAAGAAAAAGATGGGTTATGGAGATTCAAGGGTAGGATCATTGTGCCGGATGTTGGCACTTTGAGGCAAGATATCTTAAAGGAGGCACACAAAAGCGGATTCTCCATTCACCCGGGGAGTACTAAGATGTACCATGATTTAAAGGCGATGTTTTGGTGGCCGGGTATGAAGAATGATGTGGCGGAATATGTTTCAAAGTGCTTAACTTGTCAAAAGGTAAAGATTGAACATCAAAGACCTTCCGGGATGTTGCAACCCTTAGAGGTTCCGCAATGGAAGTGGGAAAGTATTGCAATAGACTTTGTGTCGGGATTGCCAAGGACTAGGACTGGTTTTGATGCTATCTGGGTGATCGTGGACCGACTGACAAAGTCAGCTCACTTTTTACCCGTTCGGATGACTTACACCCTTGAGGAGCTAGCTCGGTTATACATAAAGG
This sequence comes from Arachis ipaensis, assembly GCF_059453495.1. Taxonomy (NCBI): domain Eukaryota; kingdom Viridiplantae; phylum Streptophyta; class Magnoliopsida; order Fabales; family Fabaceae; genus Arachis; species Arachis ipaensis. The sequence goes on along the minus strand of NC_142444.1, from coordinate 39,852,326 downwards.
AGATTGTGAGACTCCATGGTGTACCTACTACTATAATCTCTGATAGAGATCCTCGTTTCACTTCGAGGTTCTGGGGTGCATTTCAGAAAGCTTTTGGAACTCGATTAAGCTTGAGTATAGCGTACCATCCTCAAACAGATGGTCAATCCGAGAGGACGATCCAAACACTAGAGGATATGTTGAGAGCTTGTGTTTTGGACCAACCGGCGAGTTGGGATCGGTATATGCTGTTAGTGGAGTTTGCATACAATAATAGTTACCATGCGAGCGTTAGAATGGCTCTGTATGAGGCGTTGTATGGGAGGAAATGTCAATCTCCGCTATGTTGGTATGAAGCTGGAGAGAAAGGCTTGTTGGGGTCGGAGATGATAGCTGAGACCACTGAACAAGTGAAGAAAATCCGAGATAGGATGCTTACGGCGAAGAGTCGCCAAAAGAGTTACGCCGATCAGAGGCGGAAGCCCTTGGAATTTGAGGAAGGAGATCATGTTTTCCTTAAGGTTACTCCGACCACAGGAATAGGTAGAGCGATTAAAGCGAAGAAGTTGAATCCTCGATACATTGGTCCATTTCAGATCCTGGAGAGGATTGGACCGGTGGCATATCGGATGGCTCTACCACCTCATCTTTCGAACCTGCACGACGTGTTTCACGTGTCGCAGCTTCGGAAGTACACCCATGATGCTAGCCATGCGTTAGAACCCGAATCGGTTCAGTTAAGGGAAGATTTGACGCTTCCAGTGGCTCCAGTCAGAATTGATGATACTAGTATCAAACGGTTGCGTGGAAAAGAGGTTTCATTAGTCAAAGTGGCTTGGAGTCGAGGCGGTGTTGAGGAACACACTTGGGAACTTGAGTCGGAGATGCGAACGGATTATCCGCACTTATTCTCAGGTAATTGAATTTGAATTTGAATTTTGTGGGCAAAATTCCCAATTAGGTGGGTAGAATGTAAGACCCGGTTAATTAACGGCTAATTAACCCATATATGAGAATTTATTCTAGGAAGCCAAAAATGATATTTTTATGGCTTAATATGATAGAGGAAATTGAGACGAGAATTTCGGTACCAATTTTATGGAAATCGGACCAAGATTGGACCGAACGGGCCAAACCGGTCCAACCGGACCCAAAGTGGGCCCTTGGCCCAACATAACTAAACCAAAACCCTAGTTTTCAGCACTCTCTCTCCTCACACAACACTAATACACGCTGAAAAAGAGAGGCCATGGAGGGAAGAACACTCTCTCAAGTTCTTTCTCTCACTTGATCTTCAAACCACCATAACTTTTGATCTAGAGCTCCGATTGCTGCTCCGTTTGCGGCCACGCGTTCACCGTGGAGAGCTCTACAAAACCCATACAATCAATCTTGAGGTAAGCCACGTTTTACTGTTCGAAATTCCAGCCCTTGATTTCGAGTTTCATGAGCAAAAATGTTGAGATTTTGGGTTCTTTGATGTTATAGGACCCAACTCTCTTGAAGGAGAAGGTTAATCTTGTCTCCTTGGACCTTGGGTGTGGTAAGATTCTCAACTCTAGTGTAATTTGTTGTTCTATGAGGTTTGGGCATTGAGATGTTGTGTGTGGGTATGATGATTGTGGCTTAGGTTGTGTGTATGTGAATATTGGAGCTTGATTGGTGATTTTGGAAAGCTTGGAAGAGGGTTTTGTGTGACAAAATCTGTTCTTGGAGGTGTTGAGACCTTGAGAGCTTGAGGAAAAGTGGTTTGGAAGTGCTCCGGTTGAGCTTGGAAAATCGGCTAAGGTATGGTTTCGGTTTCCCATATCTAATATGTAATGTGGTAGAAAATACTTAGGCTAGAGGCCCTAAGATAGGCATTGAATTGTTGGTGTTGTTGAATGGTTGAGATATATGATGTGTTCATATATGTGATTATGAATATTGATGCCTTGATTGTGTGATATATAAGAAATGCATGTTGTGATATATGCTTGATGGATGATTAAGGTTGAATTGGTGGGTGGTACCATGTTGATGGTGAGTATGATGTTGATTATGTATAGTGATTGTTGATTGGAAATGGCATTGTTGGAAAATTGGGATGAGGAAGGATGTATGACGTGATATTGTGTTTGTCCTTTAGCCATTTGATAGAGAAGTGTTAAAATGGTTGGATGTGGTTTTGGGAATTTTGGTAAAATGTCAATGTGTGAGTTGAGGATGGCTTATTGTTGATTTTGGTACATTTTGAATGATTTCAAAGAGAAGGGTTGAAATTGGCATGTTTTGATTGATTTTGAAAAGAGTTGAAAGTGGCTTGTTTTGAAAATGGCACTTTGTGGTTTTGAATGAAAACATGGTTTTTGGGCATACTTTGACGGGACATAACTTGGACTACGGGTGAAAAATGATTTAAAATGAGAGAGTTATGACCGTCGGAAGATTGGGGGTTGAATCTGTGAATTCTGCAGTTTTTAACTTAGAAAATTTTTAGCAGAATGACCCCCCGCGCGTAGGCGCACTTGGCGCGTACGCGCCGTTCTTCCAGGAAGCGCCATCCACGCATGCGCGTGATGTGCGCGGGCGCGCCGAATGTGCTGCACCCAATGCCCAGCCATTTTCCCGAGAGTTGTGCCAAAGTTGTGCCAGTTTTGTGCCTGGGGTGCAAGAGTACCCACGTGTACGCGTGGCTGACGCGTGCGCGCCGTTTGGCTAATTTTCAACCCACGCGTTCGCGCGTATGACGCTTGCGCGTCGATGAGTTTTAAGGCCATCCACGCGTGCGCGTGGAGTGCGCGTACGCGTGGCCCTGTTTTCATCCCAAAGTTGATTTTTGAGTTTTAAAAGCCAAATTTCATACTTCTAAGCCTCCGATCTCACCACTTATGTCTTAAATCATTATGATATGCCTAGCATGAGAAAAAGGGCTAGTGAATGTGGTAACTTGCGAGTGAAGCAAGGGAAAAATGAATGATCATTGAGGATCAAAGATGATTATGTGAGATGCGGAGAATGGCGGTGGAAGTGCTTGTTATGCCATGGGCCGAAAGGCCGTAATTGTTAATGAATTGGCTGGTTATGGATTTAACCGTGAGCCGGATGGCTGGATTATTACCGTGTTACGGCGGAGCCATGTTTATGGCCAAGTATAAATGCATATTTGCTGTTGATTGAATTGTGAATGTTTGCACTTCTACCATTGGAGATGAGGGTTTCCTTGGGTAGTAGCAATGGCTAGCCACCATGTGCTCCAGGTTGAGACTCGAAGCTCTGTTAACCCAATGTCGTAAGTGTGGCCGGGCACTGTGAAAGGCCCGGATGAGCTCGCCCCCGTAAATATTCACCAATGATGGTGATGGATAAATATTCACCAGTGAGGGTGATGGATATGGATCATGATTATGATCAAGTTTATGATGAGTATAACTCGAGTTGGGGATGCACGACAGAGGGACAGTCCAATGGTTAGCTACCAGGACTTGTCAGGTTGGCTCTATAACCGATAGATGATATCATCAGCCACTAGGGACAGGCATGCATCATAAGCATACTACATGAATTGTTTGAGATTGCCTATTTGACTGCATATTACTTGCTAATTGCCTAAATGCCTTATCTGTTCCTATTTGTAAATATCTTGTCTGATATAACTGTGTTTGCTATATTATACTCCTGCTGGTGGTTGGGAGGTCTGAAGGAATTGGAAAGGGAAGTATTAGTTAGACTGAAGAATCTTTAGTCAGTTGCCACTTACGGTTTAGCTTGTTTATAAGCTTTGATATTATCTGGAGGAAGTTCTAGGATTGCCTTCGACTTTCCTCTATTATTATGTATTATATATGTGGAAGCTGTTACCGTGCTGGGGACCTCTGGTTCTCACCCATGCGGATTTTGTGGTTTTCAGATGCAGGACGTGAGGTTTCTCGCTGAAGCATGCTGGAGACTTCTGGATTAGCGAAGATCCTTTGTTCTCGGGACTCTGTTTTGGGTTATATATCTTGTTTAGATACTTTTATCTCCATTAAATAATACAAACTGTGATGACTCCTTCTAGAGGGGATTTTTGGAGAATAGGTTTTCTGTATTTATGTCCCTTTGGGTTTCCTTTGGGGTTTCCTTATTTTATCATATGTATATATTGCTATGCTCGGACCGGTTCTCTTCGCAGCCGGGTTTTGAGTCTTGATATTCTTGTTTTTGACACTCTTTATATATATGATCTCGCGTCAGCTTATCCCGGTTCGTTACGTTATCGATCGGAGTGTTGCCCGTTCGAGTTTCGGTTTTTGTTTACCCCCTTTTTCTACAAAGGCTCCTAGTTATAATCAATTATTCATACTACTATACGTACTAAATTTTTGTTTTAGAGGTCGTAATACCTTGCCATCTCTGAATTATGACTTAAGCATAAGACTTTGTATGGTAGGGTGTTACATTATGGTATCAGAGCAGTTCATTCCTGTAGAGCCTGAGGAATGGACTGACTATGCTTCTGTGCATTCTCTGTGTGTGTGTTATGTGCTACTAGTATATCTGCTTGATACAATTGGCATAAAAGTTCATGAGCATGCATTTGGGACTTTGAAGCACTAGACTTCCGATATTGAGACTGATCAACTTAATATCAATTGTTTGATGTGTATAGGAACCAGATGGCGCCTCGTGGACGCGGTAGAGGCCGTGGGGGAGGTCGTACTAATACTCGTGCGCCGGAGACTAACCCTAATGACCCGGTGAACTTTATGACTGCGTTGGAGAATATGGCTGCTGCTATGCAAGCCACTGCTGAGGCTCTTGGTCAACAGATGAACAACCATGGTAATGACGGAGGTGGAGTTCAGGGTCCGATGACACTGGCGAACTTTTTGAAGGTTAATCCACCGAAGTTCAAGGGAACTACTAGCCCGACTGAAGCCGATACGTGGTTTCAAGCCATGGAACGAGCACTGCAAGCGCAGGTGGTACCTGAAGGGCAGCGTGTAGAGTTTGCTACCTATTTGCTCACTGGGGAAGCGTCGCATTGGTGGCAAGGAATCCGACGCCTCCTGCAGCAGGGTGATGATTATATCACCTGGGACATCTTCCAAGAGGAATTCTATAAGAAGTACTTTCCGACTTCTGCTAGGACGGCCAAGGAGCTTGAATTGTTGCAGCTGAAGCAGGGTACTATGTCTGTATCTGAGTATACTGACAAGTTTGAGGAGCTGTTCAGATTCTCTCGTATGTGTCAAGGGACTCCGGTGGAATATGAGGAATGGAAGTGTGTTAAGTACGAAGGAGGACTCCGGAGTGATATTTTCAGTTCAGTGGGACCAATGGAGATTAGAACTTTCTCCGAGTTGGTGAACAAGTGTAGGGTTGCTGAAGAGTGTGTGAAGAGGGCAGGCGCTGAGAAAGGAAGTCACAAAGGATCGTTTCCACAGAACCGAGGCAAGAGCTTTGCACCTAGAGGTCCGTCTTTCAAGAGGGGAGGTTCTTTTAGGAGGCCCAACAACAACTACTCCCAAGGGAAAAGGTTTGGGAAGCAGCCTCAGAATGATCAAGCTTGTACTAGGTGTGGGAGTCACCATCCGGGAGTACCATGCAAGGCCGGATGGGGTTTGTGCTACAATTGTGGAAAGGTAGGGCATAAAGCCGCAAGTTGTCCAGAGAAGCAAAAGCAAGGTGCTGGGAGAGCACAACAGACTGGTCGGGTGTTCACCACCTCAGCTGTGGGTGCAGAGGGATCCGAGACACTCATTCGAGGTAACTGTGAAATGGCTGGTCAAATTTTAAATGCTTTATTTGATTCGGAAGCATCGCATTCATTCATTGCATTTGAGAAAGCCCATGAGTTAGGATTGAAGATCGTAACCTTAGGTTATGACTTAAAAGTGTATAATGCTACCCATGAAGCCATGGTAACTAGGCTAGGATGCCCGAAAGTTTCGTTTAGGTTCAAGCAGCGTGATTTTGTCCATAATTTAATCTGCTTACCGATGATCGGTCTTGATCTTATCTTGGGATTGGACTGGTTATCTGAGAACCATGTCCTGCTTGATTGTTCTACAAAGTCGGTGTACTTTATGCCGGAAGATACAGAAGGACCGGTCGTGGTGAATAATTATTACTTGAATTCGATGATGGTGAACTGTTCTGGAATCGAATGTCAGGGTATCCTGTTGTTAACCGTGGGTGTTTCGGGTGATGATCAAAGGTTGGATCAGATTCCGGTAGTGTGTGAGTTTCCAGAAGTGTTTCCCGATGATATTGAGGAATTTCCACCTAACCGAGAGGTCGAGTTTGCTATTGAATTGGTGCCTGGGGCGGGACCAATCTCAAGTGCTCCTTATAGAATGTCACCGTTAGAGATGGCCGAGCTAAAGTCTCAGTTAGAGGAATTGTTGGGTAAGAACTTTATCCTACCAAGTGTTTCCCCGTGGGGTGCTCCAGTGTTACTGGTAAAGAAGAAAGATGGAAGTATGCGACTCTGTGTGGATTACAGGCAGCTGAACAAGGTCACCATAAAGAATAAGTACCCATTGCCGAGGATTGATGATCTCATGGATCAGTTACAAGGAGCTGGGGTTTTCTCTAAGATTGATTTGCGATCCGGTTATCACCAGATAAGGGTGAGGGGTGAGGATATCCCTAAGACCGCTTTCAGGACTCATTATGGTCATTACGAGTACACTGTAATGTCCTTTGGGTTGACGAACGCTCCTGCAGTATTCATGGATTACATGAATAGAGTGTTCCGTCCGTTTCTGGATAAATTCGTGGTTGTCTTCATTGACGATATACTAATTTACTCCAAGACTGAAGAAGAGCATGCGGAACACTTGCGGACCGTGTTGCAGATTTTAAAGGAGAAGAAACTCTATGCGAAACTGTCTAAGTGTGAGTTCTGGAAGAGTGGGGTGAAGTTTTTGGGTCACGTGGTGAGTAAGAAGGGAATAGCCGTAGATCCAACCAAGGTAGAAGCTGTGATGGATTGGAAGCAACCAACCACAGTAACCGAGATAAGGAGTTTTCTGGGTTTAGCTGGCTATTACCGAAGGTTCATCAAAGGCTTTTCGCAATTAGCTTTGCCGTTGACAAAGTTAACTTGCAAAGACACTCCGTTTGTTTGGAATCCTGAGTGCGAGGAGAGCTTTCAGGCATTGAAGAAAAAGTTGACCACTGCCCCTGTGTTAGTGTTACCTGAGCCGAACAAACGATTTGAAGTGTACTGTGATGCCTCACTAAAGGGTTTAGGATGCGTGCTGATGCAGCATCATAATGTGGTGGCGTATGCCTCACGACAGTTGAGACCTCACGAAGTTAGTTATCCTACGCACGATTTGGAACTCGCTGCGGTTGTGTTTGTCTTGAAGGTGTGGAGGCATTATCTCTATGGGGTTAAGTTACAAGTCTTCTCCGATCACAAGAGCTTGAAATACCTCTTTGATCAGAAAGAGCTTAATATGAGGCAAAGGAGGTGGATGGAATTGTTGAAAGACTATGACTTTGAGTTAAATTACCATCCTGGAAAGGCGAATATAGTGGCGGATGCGTTAAGTCGAAAGTCGTTATATGCGTCTTGGATGATGCTTCAAGAGGAGAAGTTGCTCAAGGGATTCGAGAGTCTAAAAATTGGTGCTCGAGGAGTATCTGGAACCTTGTGTTTGAGCCGATTAGAAATCTCGAGTGACTTTAAGTCCGAACTCCTAAAGGCTCATGAAAATGATGAAGCGTTATGGAAGGTGTTACCGGCTATCGAGCAAGGAAAACAGTGGAGAGTGTCGGAAGAAAAAGATGGGTTATGGAGATTCAAGGGTAGGATCATTGTGCCGGATGTTGGCACTTTGAGGCAAGATATCTTAAAGGAGGCACACAAAAGCGGATTCTCCATTCACCCGGGGAGTACTAAGATGTACCATGATTTAAAGGCGATGTTTTGGTGGCCGGGTATGAAGAATGATGTGGCGGAATATGTTTCAAAGTGCTTAACTTGTCAAAAGGTAAAGATTGAACATCAAAGACCTTCCGGGATGTTGCAACCCTTAGAGGTTCCGCAATGGAAGTGGGAAAGTATTGCAATAGACTTTGTGTCGGGATTGCCAAGGACTAGGACTGGTTTTGATGCTATCTGGGTGATCGTGGACCGACTGACAAAGTCAGCTCACTTTTTACCCGTTCGGATGACTTACACCCTTGAGGAGCTAGCTCGGTTATACATAAAGGAGATTGTGAGACTCCATGGTGTACCTACTACTATAATCTCTGATAGAGATCCTCGTTTCACTTCGAGGTTCTGGGGTGCATTTCAGAAAGCTTTTGGAACTCGATTAAGCTTGAGTATAGCGTACCATCCTCAAACAGATGGTCAATCCGAGAGGACGATCCAAACACTAGAGGATATGTTGAGAGCTTGTGTTTTGGACCAACCGGCGAGTTGGGATCGGTATATGCTGTTAGTGGAGTTTGCATACAATAATAGTTACCATGCGAGCGTTAGAATGGCTCCGTATGAGGCGTTGTATGGGAGGAAATGTCAATCTCCGCTATGTTGGTATGAAGCTGGAGAGAAAGGCTTGTTGGGGTCGGAGATGATAGCTGAGACCACTGAACAAGTGAAGAAAATCCGAGATAGGATGCTTACGGCGAAGAGTCGCCAAAAGAGTTACGCCGATCAGAGGCGGAAGCCCTTGGAATTTGAGGAAGGAGATCATGTTTTCCTTAAGGTTACTCCGACCACAGGAATAGGTAGAGCGATTAAAGCGAAGAAGTTGAATCCTCGATACATTGGTCCATTTCAGATCCTGGAGAGGATTGGACCGGTGGCATATCGGATGGCTCTACCACCTCATCTTTCGAACCTGCACGACGTGTTTCACGTGTCGCAGCTTCGGAAGTACACCCATGATGCTAGCCATGTGTTAGAACCCGAATCGGTTCAGTTAAGGGAAGATTTGACGCTTCCAGTGGCTCCAGTCAGAATTGATGATACTAGTATCAAACGGTTGCGTGGAAAAGAGGTTTCATTAGTCAAAGTGGCTTGGAGTCGAGGCGGTGTTGAGGAACACACTTGGGAACTTGAGTCGGAGATGTGAACGGATTATCCGCACTTATTCTCAGGTAATTGAATTTGAATTTGAATTTTGTGGGCAAAATTCCCAATTAGGTGGGTAGAATGTAAGACCCGGTTAATTAACGGCTAATTAACCCATATATGAGAATTTATTCTAGGAAGCCAAAAATGATATTTTTATGGCTTAATATGATAGAGGAAATTGAGACGAGAATTTCGGTACCAATTTTATGGAAATCGGACCAAGATTGGACCGAACGGGCCAAACCGGTCCAACCGGACCCAAAGTGAGCCCTTGGCCCAACATAACTAAACCAAAACCCTAGTTTTCAGCACTCTCTCTCCTCACACAACACTAATACACGCTGAAAAAGAGAGGCCATGGAGGGAAGAACACTCTCTCAAGTTCTTTCTCTCACTTGATCTTCAAACCACCATAACTTTTGATCTAGAGCTCCGATTGCTGCTCCGTTTGCGGCCACGCGTTCACCGTGGAGAGCTCTACAAAACCCATACAATCAATCTTGAGGTAAGCCACGTTTTACTGTTCGAAATTCCAGCCCTTGATTTCGAGTTTCATGAGCAAAAATGTTGAGATTTTGGGTTCTTTGATGTTATAGGACCCAACTCTCTTGAAGGAGAAGGTTAATCTTGTCTCCTTGGACCTTGGGTGTGGTAAGATTCTCAACTCTAGTGTAATTTGTTGTTCTATGAGGTTTGGGCATTGAGATGTTGTGTGTGGGTATGATGATTGTGGCTTAGGTTGTGTGTATGTGAATATTGGAGCTTGATTGGTGATTTTGGAAAGCTTGGAAGAGGGTTTTGTGTGACAAAATCTGTTCTTGGAGGTGTTGAGACCTTGAGAGCTTGAGGAAAAGTGGTTTGGAAGTGCTCCGGTTGAGCTTGGAAAATCGGCTAAGGTATGGTTTCGGTTTCCCATATCTAATATGTAATGTGGTAGAAAATACTTAGGCTAGAGGCCCTAAGATAGGCATTGAATTGTTGGTGTTGTTGAATGGTTGAGATATATGATGTGTTCATATATGTGATTATGAATATTGATGCCTTGATTGTGTGATATATAAGAAATGCATGTTGTGATATATGCTTGATGGATGATTAAGGTTGAATTGGTGGGTGGTACCATGTTGATGGTGAGTATGATGTTGATTATGTATAGTGATTGTTGATTGGAAATGGCATTGTTGGAAAATTGGGATGAGGAAGGATGTATGACGTGATATTGTGTTTGTCCTTTAGCCATTTGATAGAGAAGTGTTAAAATGGTTGGATGTGGTTTTGGGAATTTTGGTAAAATGTCAATGTGTGAGTTGAGGATGGCTTATTGTTGATTTTGGTACATTTTGAATGATTTCAAAGAGAAGGGTTGAAATTGGCATGTTTTGATTGATTTTGAAAAGAGTTGAAAGTGGCTTGTTTTGAAAATGGCACTTTGTGGTTTTGAATGAAAACATGGTTTTTGGGCATACTTTGACGGGACATAACTTGGACTACGGGTGAAAATGATTTAAAATGAGAGAGTTATGACCGTCGGAAGATTGGGGGTTGAATCTGTGAATTCTGCAGTTTTTAACTTAGAAAATTTTTAGCAGAATGACCCCCCGCGCGTAGGCGCACTTGGCGCGTACGCGCCGTTCTTCCAGGAAGCGCCATCCACGCATGCGCGTGATGTGCGCGGGCGCGCCGAATGTGCTGCACCCAATGCCCAGCCATTTTCCCGAGAGTTGTGCCAAAGTTGTGCTAGTTTTGTGCCTGGGGCGCAAGAGTACCCACGCGTACGCGTGGCTGACGCGTGCGCGCCGTTTGGCTAATTTTCAACCCACGCGTTCGCGCGTATGACGCTTGCGCGTCGATGAGTTTTAAGGCCATCCACGCGTGCGCGTGGAGTGCGCGTACGCGTGGCCCTGTTTTCATCCCAAAGTTGATTTTTGAGTTTTAAAAGCCAAATTTCATACTTCTAAGCCTCCGATCTCACCACTTATGTCTTAAATCATTATGATATGCCTAGCATGAGAAAAAGGGCTAGTGAATGTGGTAACTTGCGAGTGAAGCAAGGGAAAAATGAATGATCATTGAGGATCAAAGATGATTATGTGAGATGCGGAGAATGGCGGTGGAAGTGCTTGTTATGCCATGGGCCGAAAGGCCGTAATTGTTAATGAATTGGCTGGTTATGGATTTAACCGTGAGCCGGATGGCTGGATTATTGCCGTGTTACGGCGGAGCCATGTTTATGGCCAAGTATAAATGCATATATGCTGTTGATTGAATTGTGAATGTTTGCACTTCCACCATTGGAGATGAGGGTTTCCCTGGGTAGTAGCATTGGCTAGCCACCATGTGCTCCAGGTTGAGACTCGAAGCTCTGTTAACCCAATGTCGTAAGTGTGGCCGGGCACTGTGAAAGGCCCGGATGAGCTCGCCCCCGTAAATATTCACCAATGATGGTGATGGATAAATATTCACCAGTGAGGGTGATGGATATGGATCATGATTATGATCAAGTTTATGATGAGTATAACTCGAGTTGGGGATGCACGACAGAGGGACAGTCCAATGGTTAGCTACCAGGACTTGTCGGGTTGGCTCTATAACCGATAGATGATATCATCAGCCACTAGGGACAGGCATGCATCATAAGCATACTACATGAATTGTTTGAGATTGCCTATTTGACTGCATATTACTTGCTAATTGCCTAAATGCCTTATCTGTTCCTATTTGTAAATCTCTTGTCTGATATAACTGTGTTTGCTATATTATACTCCTGCTGGTGGTTGGGAGGTCTGAAGGAATTGGAAAGGGAAGTATTAGTTAGACTGAAGAATCTTTAGTCAGTTGCCACTTACGGTTTAGCTTGTTTATAAGCTTTGATATTATCTGGAGGAAGTTCTAGGATTGCCTTCGACTTTCCTCTATTATTATGTATTATATATGTGGAAGCTGTTACCGTGCTGGGGACCTCTGGTTCTCACCCATGCGGATTTTGTGGTTTTCAGATGCAGGACGTGAGGTTTCTCGCTGAAGCATGCTGGAGACTTCTGGATTAGCGAAGATCCTTTGTTCTCGGGACTCTGTTTTGGGTTATATATCTTGTTTAGATACTTTTATCTCCATTAAATAATACAAACTGTGATGACTCCTTCTAGAGGGGATTTTTGGAGAATAGGTTTTCTGTATTTGTGTCCCTTTGGGTTTCCTTTGGGGTTTCCTTATTTTATCATATGTATATATTGCTATGCTCGGACCGGTTCTCTTCGCAGCCGGGTTTTGAGTCTTGATATTCTTGTTTTTGACACTCTTTATATATATGATCTCGCGTCAGCTTATCCCGGTTCGTTACGTTATCGATCGGAGTTTTGCCCGTTCGAGTTTCGGTTTTTGTTTACCCCCTTTTTCTACAAAGGCTCCTAGTTATAATCAATTATTCATACTACTATACGTACTAAATTTTTGTTTTAGAGGTCGTAATACCTTGCCATCTCTGAATTATGACTTAAGCATAAGACTTTGTATGATAGGGTGTTACAGGAAGCGTCAGATCTTCTCTCACTTGGACTGATTCTGGTTCTAGGACATGACTAGGATCAAAATTGTATTTATGAAGCTGCGATACGTGAAACACGTCATGTAGGTTCGAACGATGTGGTGGTAAAGCGATCCTATACGCCACTGGTCCGATGTGATGGGGATTTAGCTTTTTAGTTTTTGATTGGTCATCCAATTCTAGTTCGTTGAAGTGATCTTCATGAATAGGTATCCTCTTCCTTCCAACTTGAGAAGTCTTCTTCTTAGATCTGCCTAACTCTTTTGTCGGCTTTCATAGTGAAAATTCTAACTCAGATTTGCGTAACTCTTCCTCTGTTGTCTCGGCTGTCAAATTCAGGAACTAAGACGTTCGATATTCTAGTTTTCGGTTAATTCAAAGGTGTTTAACATACCGTGAAGTCTCACCTTCTCTCTGATGTATAGTCTCTTTGATATCCCCAATCAGTAGTTTACTCTGATGGGAAAAATGGGTTTGGTCACTTGATCCACAATTCCCTAACAGTATCACCTTTTGTCCTAGTCCTCGGTAACCTATTATGAAATCAATGGCTATTCTCTGTTACCCTTAATGTAGAACCTTCGATGGTTGTAGCATTCTACACAGCTCCTGGTGGTCTCTCTTTTCTTTCTCATGCGTCAAACTTGTAATCACATAGATTGCCACTTCGTCTTCATTTTTGGCTGCTCAAAATATCTTCTTAGATTCGTGGTAGGTTTTAGAAATCTTAAGGTAAATTCGAAAATCCTCTCTTATAAGCTTCGGGCAATAGTTTCTCATTTCAATTTCCGATTTTGACACACAACCCTCTCTTGGTGTCTTCTTGATTCAACCGGCTTCGGTACTCTTAATAGCTCCTTATTACCAGTATTGCACTTCTTAAGTCCTTGACTCTATGATCTCTATTTCGGCATTGGTCATGTAAATCTCTTCTTAATTTCCTTTTGTTTACCAGACTTCGACATCTTTGGCGATTCCTTATTGACTCATTACGTGTCCCGTACTTCATCATTATCATGTTGTAAACTGGCAATGGATTTAGTTCGACCCTTCCAACTACACTCGCACTCTCCAACAGAGAACTATAACTCATCTAACATTTTCTCCTTTGGAATTAATCGTCCAAGAATCCCTTAGAAACTTCTCACTTAAGGCGTCTGCTACGATCTTACGATGTCGCTTCAGCACGCATCTTCAGTTTTCCAATAATGCATCGTAATAATTCTCCAAATGGTTCATTAGGTTCAAGTGATACAAGTATTGGTATAAGAATCAATCTTCTTTCCATGGCTCGAAGGCTTCCAGCGTATCCTGGTGTTTCATTTACACGGTGCACCTCATTGCATCTATTTAGTCATGAGCGATACGATCGGCAAGGGTTAAGGCTCTAGATTTCCTAGGAATGTCGCTACTTTATTTTCATGTTCAAAAGCCTTGCTTTAAAGGATTAATACTCTAATAATTGCATCTAAGAGTTATGCGTGACGCAAAATCCAACACAAGTTTATTTTTCAAAGAAACGTTAGGTTCAAAGGGACGAACAAGTAGCGCGAACGGTGTTCACAAGAATTCAAAAGAAAGTCTTGCATACAGTTAACCGGAGTTGTACAGAACTAATGGGATGCACAAGAAGAGAAACCTAGTTACATTTCAGGAAAGAAGTTCGAATCAAAGCGTAAATAGAAAGAATAAGGCATATCGGATTGAATAGGTTCTAGTTGACTTGAAAGGAATGCGAGTTTCCACAAGAGAGCAACTTCACGCACCGCAGGTCACCAGGATTCAAAAGTTATGTGATTATATTAGGATGAGTTCAAGCTGAATTCAAAAGAGACAAGCTTTGTACAAGTAAGGAACAAGATCGGAAGAACAATGAGTTGGGCTTTTACAGGAGAAGGTTCAAGATAGAACTTTCAATGCAAGCTATAAGAGAAAGGTTAGATTAAGTCGTGAAGATTAGTTGGCATGCTCTCGCAAAGAGACACTTAGTTGGATGATCCTCTCTTCCAGTTCTCTCTTCAACTTGGTCTTGAACACTACTGATTCTAATGATGTCTTCACTTGTGGTGCAACCAACACTGATCCGATTTTTGACACTACGTCTATGGCAAAATCACGTTCTCTCTAAGGTGGAAATTCTGGTACATCTTCAAGAACGGTCTTGGAAACTCTCTCGTATAGGAATTTGGTCTCACCTCTACTTGTCTCTCGATCAATTAACAACTAAAGGTTGAACTCGCTCTATTCCTTTTTCCTTGAAATCTTAACGTCACTGGATTTCAAACGGTAACTCCGCATAGCTCTCAACGGTTCCAATTCCTTAGGTATAATTCACCCAGCGTCCACTTCGTCATTCTGATTCTTATCTTCCAAGAACCTAGCCGCTCATCTAAGTTAGCTAAGTATCGCTCCATCTCAACAACTAGTAGTCTTCAACTAACCATTGGCTCGGACTCTACGATCATCAAAACTTGTCGTGCTTCAAAAATAGATCATACATATATTAATAATACGCAAGGTAGTTAAAAACTCAACTGCTAGCTTATAGTTACCTCGGGTCTGAAGATCGAATTTGACTGCATCCCGGCGTTTCTTGTGTGGACAGTCTCAAGCTATATGCCCTGGCTTCCCGCACTTATAACATACACCTAGTTCGGCTCTATGCGGCTCATCCGGAGTAGTCTCTCCATAGCCTTCCTGTAACATTGTTAACTTCATAGAGTAACGTTCTGCGAATTGACTTTTCATAACCAATTCAGGAAAATTCGTTAACCTTTGCGGACTCACGTAGTTGAAAATGTCTCTTCTAAGCCCTTTTTCATACTGAACACACTTCCACACCTCATAGTCGGCTGGATTTCCTTGACAAACTCTTGATAGATTACACAAGTTGTCGAATTCACGGGTATAGTCAGCAACAGACATATTTTCTTGCTTCAGTTGCATTAACTTCAATTCTTTTGCAACACGAATTGCATGTAAGAAATATTTTTCGTAAAATTCCGTCTTGAATTTACGCCAAGGGATATCTGTTAACTCCATCTGCAAGGTATGATATAACTCCTGCCACCATTCTTGAGCATCACCCTCCAACATGTAAGTCACTATTTCTACCGAATGTACTTCCGGTATGTGCTGAGTGTATAAGAATCTCTCCAAATCTCGAAATCACCGATCAGCCTCTAACGCATTGGCATTTTTGTTAAACCGAGGTGGACCACTCTTGAGGAAATCGGTAAGGGTCATGAACCTATAGTATTGACCTATGTTGCTTGTACCAGCACCCGAGCTTCCATCTCGGGGTCCTCGCATTGGTTCGGGCCTAGGATTTTCCTTCCAGTTACCTCGCTCGGATCCGCGAGTCAACATTTGGCCCCTGTTCACACCAGACAATTGATATTAAGGTAATTAGTCTCAATATCTCAAGTTCAGTGCTTAAGAGTCCCAAACGCATGCTCACGAACATGTATGCTACACATATCAGTTAGATATCCTAATAGCACACAAACATATACACAGAGAATGTACAAAAGCACCATCAGTCCATCCTCAGGCTCTATAGGAATGAACTGCTCTGATACCATAATGTAACACCCTACCATACTTAATCTTATGCTTAAGTCATAAGATTGAGATAGTAAGGTATTACGACCTTTAAGAATAATAATAATAATAATAATAATAATAATAATAATAATAATAATAATGATAATGATAATGATAATGATAATGATAATGATAATGATAATGATAATGATAATGATAATGATAATGATAATGATAATAATGATAATGATAATAATAATAATAATGATAATAATGATAATAATAATAATAATAATAATAATAATAATAATGATAATAATAATAATAATAATAATAATAATAATAATAATAATAGAAAAAATGGTACTTAACTAGGAGCATTGAAAAACGGATAAAACAAAATCGCAAAATAAAAAGCGCAACGCTCAGGAAAGGATTACTTGCGTGCTAAGAAACCTAATAGGAACATGATAAAGATAAGCAAAATAATAGAAGAAAGCCAAGAAAACAGCATAACTAGCCCCCTGACTAATAGAAGAAAGCCAAGGAAACAGCATAACTAGCCCCCTGACTCAGCCTGTGAAGCTAAGGCTGGCCAGAGGATATATATATATATATATATATATGAACATACATAGGTATCCCCAAAATACACCAAAATAAACTCCTATCTCTCCCTCAACCTTTAAGAGGAGCAGTATACATAAGTTACTTGGAGAGTAAGCTAAATACATATATACATATATACAAATGGAAAACCAAAATACACCCAAGGACTACTTCGCTTCCCTGGATCCAGACGCCTAGCGAGGAGCCTCTCGACCTGCATCTGAAAAACAACAATACAATATGGAATGAGAACTGGAGGTTCTCAGCATGGTAAAAGTGCCACGTGTATAATAAATAAGGTCCTGAGAATGCCATAAGGAATCTTAGAACTTCGTTATTCAATTATCCAACTTAATTACTAAACAGAAGCCATAAACAGGGGTAGGTATTCTAAATCTACCTAACTTACTCAATTTCAATCCTAATTAACACCAAACCGTTTCTCCTTTTCCTCCATCCCTCCATCATCCATAATGCAACAGAAACAAGCAACCAAACAAGTTCACGCACAAGTAATGAGCAAATAGTACAAGTAGCAAGTATAACAGGTAGCAGATGATATAAATCAATTAGGCAAACCCAGGAAATGCATAACAATCAAAACAAACAAATGCATATGATACATGCCTGTCCTATGACTGATGGGGCCCATCTGCCGGTTATCCAGCCAACCCGACAAGTCCGAAAACCTTAGACTGTCCCCCGTCGGGCATCCCCAAGAGTCTATGCATAGAGTTCATATTTAATCATCATATAAATCACTCAATGAGGGCTATTCATACCTGAGAATTTATACTTGCCCGGTCACCTTTACGACGTAGGGTCAACAGAGTATCGAGATTCATCCTGGAACACGTGGTGGCGAGCCACGGTTTTTACACAGGGAAACTCGTATCTTAGATATCATTATTCATAAGCCAGTTCATAGTCATAATCATTATTTAATGATTCATCAAGCCATAGCATGTTAACTCCTTTTATTAACAACTTCCCTTTCACATTTTTCATCATCATTTCCTTACATTCGCTCTTTATAGCCACAGCAACATATATTCATTTAGCTTTCGCATCATTCCCTTATAATTTATCACGTTTACCCTTTCCGGGTCCTAACCAAACCATTTATTAAAATCTTCTCAACCTCTTTAATATCGAATAATCTTAAAATCAATCACATAACACGAAGATTAATCTTTGACTTCTCGGACCCATGACTATCACCAAGACATCCTCGACACTCTATTTTCTTTTCTGTTTTTAGTATAACAAATGAACTCGGAATTAGGCAACCTTTATGTCCAGACGTTCATCTCGGAATAAGCTTTCTAACAAACCAAAAATAACAATTTTTTTATTTAACTAGCCTCAGAAATAGAGGAAAAATGCTGACTGTTCTGCAGTGCTTAGAAACGAGAAAATAGCAGCAACGTACGATATCTAAAATTCCATATAAAATTCAAATTAAATCCAATAGCCTTAAAATTAATATGGTTTAACTTAACATATTTAGGTTTCTTTTTCAACTAGTTTCAGGTCAAAAAAATTTTTAATGAAGGAGTTATGTAACTTGGACGTTGAGTAACTTTCTGCAGAATTCTGTTTTAAAAGCTAATGAACATGTCCTCTTCCAAGTCCCATAACTCACTCATTAAAATATAGACAGCCCTGAAATTTAAATCACAACTACTAAGCATAATTAATTTTCACCTCCAATTGGTTGCACATGAATATCCATCCATAAGTAGAAGTTATAAACTCTCAAAATTGCTGATCTAAGAAGACAAAATCTGGCTTTTATTGTATAACGCAATGTATTTCAAAAATTCATATATTTAAAAACACAAGTCCAACCATTCTAAAATTTTACGACGTTAAAATAATAGGACTAAAGCTTTATTTAAAATTAGTTTTATTTCAAAATTCATTTTGAAACATTCGTAGCAGAGCTAACAATTTACTGCTATTCTAAAATTTATGCAGTAAAAATCAGATTCCACAACTACAATTTGAAAATTTACCATAAATCATATATTTAACACCCATGCGGATTTTGTGGTTTTCAGATGCAGGACGTGAGGTTTCTCGCTGAAGCATGCTGGAGACTTCTGGATTAGCGAAGATCCTTTGTTCTCGGGACTCTGTTTTGGGTTATATATCTTGTTTAGATACTTTTATCTCCATTAAATAATACAAACTGTGATGACTCCTTCTAGAGGGGATTTTTGGAGAATAGGTTTTCTGTATTTGTGTCCCTTTGGGTTTCCTTTGGGGTTTCCTTATTTTATCATATGTATATATTGCTATGCTCGGACCGGTTCTCTTCGCAGCCGGGTTTTGAGTCTTGATATTCTTGTTTTTGACACTCTTTATATATATGATCTCGCGTCAGCTTATCCCGGTTCGTTACGTTATCGATCGGAGTTTTGCCCGTTCGAGTTTCGGTTTTTGTTTACCCCCTTTTTCTACAAAGGCTCCTAGTTATAATCAATTATTCATACTACTATACGTACTAAATTTTTGTTTTAGAGGTCGTAATACCTTGCCATCTCTGAATTATGACTTAAGCATAAGACTTTGTATGATAGGGTGTTACAGGAAGCGTCAGATCTTCTCTCACTTGGACTGATTCTGGTTCTAGGACATGACTAGGATCAAAATTGTATTTATGAAGCTGCGATACGTGAAACACGTCATGTAGGTTCGAACGATGTGGTGGTAAAGCGATCCTATACGCCACTGGTCCGATGTGATGGGGATTTAGCTTTTTAGTTTTTGATTGGTCATCCAATTCTAGTTCGTTGAAGTGATCTTCATGAATAGGTATCCTCTTCCTTCCAACTTGAGAAGTCTTCTTCTTAGATCTGCCTAACTCTTTTGTCGGCTTTCATAGTGAAAATTCTAACTCAGATTTGCGTAACTCTTCCTCTGTTGTCTCGGCTGTCAAATTCAGGAACTAAGACGTTCGATATTCTAGTTTTCGGTTAATTCAAAGGTGTTTAACATACCGTGAAGTCTCACCTTCTCTCTGATGTATAGTCTCTTTGATATCCCCAATCAGTAGTTTACTCTGATGGGAAAAATGGGTTTGGTCACTTGATCCACAATTCCCTAACAGTATCACCTTTTGTCCTAGTCCTCGGTAACCTATTATGAAATCAATGGCTATTCTCTGTTACCCTTAATGTAGAACCTTCGATGGTTGTAGCATTCTACACAGCTCCTGGTGGTCTCTCTTTTCTTTCTCATGCGTCAAACTTGTAATCACATAGATTGCCACTTCGTCTTCATTTTTGGCTGCTCAAAATATCTTCTTAGATTCGTGGTAGGTTTTAGAAATCTTAAGGTAAATTCGAAAATCCTCTCTTATAAGCTTCGGGCAATAGTTTCTCATTTCAATTTCCGATTTTGACACACAACCCTCTCTTGGTGTCTTCTTGATTCAACCGGCTTCGGTACTCTTAATAGCTCCTTATTACCAGTATTGCACTTCTTAAGTCCTTGACTCTATGATCTCTATTTCGGCATTGGTCATGTAAATCTCTTCTTAATTTCCTTTTGTTTACCAGACTTCGACATCTTTGGCGATTCCTTATTGACTCATTACGTGTCCCGTACTTCATCATTATCATGTTGTAAACTGGCAATGGATTTAGTTCGACCCTTCCAACTACACTCGCACTCTCCAACAGAGAACTATAACTCATCTAACATTTTCTCCTTTGGAATTAATCGTCCAAGAATCCCTTAGAAACTTCTCACTTAAGGCGTCTGCTACGATCTTACGATGTCGCTTCAGCACGCATCTTCAGTTTTCCAATAATGCATCGTAATAATTCTCCAAATGGTTCATTAGGTTCAAGTGATACAAGTATTGGTATAAGAATCAATCTTCTTTCCATGGCTCGAAGGCTTCCAGCGTATCCTGGTGTTTCATTTACACGGTGCACCTCATTGCATCTATTTAGTCATGAGCGATACGATCGGCAAGGGTTAAGGCTCTAGATTTCCTAGGAATGTCGCTACTTTATTTTCATGTTCAAAAGCCTTGCTTTAAAGGATTAATACTCTAATAATTGCATCTAAGAGTTATGCGTGACGCAAAATCCAACACAAGTTTATTTTTCAAAGAAACGTTAGGTTCAAAGGGACGAACAAGTAGCGCGAACGGTGTTCACAAGAATTCAAAAGAAAGTCTTGCATACAGTTAACCGGAGTTGTACAGAACTAATGGGATGCACAAGAAGAGAAACCTAGTTACATTTCAGGAAAGAAGTTCGAATCAAAGCGTAAATAGAAAGAATAAGGCATATCGGATTGAATAGGTTCTAGTTGACTTGAAAGGAATGCGAGTTTCCACAAGAGAGCAACTTCACGCACCGCAGGTCACCAGGATTCAAAAGTTATGTGATTATATTAGGATGAGTTCAAGCTGAATTCAAAAGAGACAAGCTTTGTACAAGTAAGGAACAAGATCGGAAGAACAATGAGTTGGGCTTTTATAGGAGAAGGTTCAAGATAGAACTTTCAATGCAAGCTATAAGAGAAAGGTTAGATTAAGTCGTGAAGATTAGTTGGCATGCTCTCGCAAAGAGACACTTAGTTGGATGATCCTCTCTTCCAGTTCTCTCTTCAACTTGGTCTTGAACACTACTGATTCTAATGATGTCTTCACTTGTGGTGCAACCAACACTGATCCGATTTTTGACACTACGTCTATGGCAAAATCACGTTCTCTCTAAGGTGGAAATTCTGGTACATCTTCAAGAACGGTCTTGGAAACTCTCTCGTATAGGAATTTGGTCTCACCTCTACTTGTCTCTCGATCAATTAACAACTAAAGGTTGAACTCGCTCTATTCCTTTTTCCTTGAAATCTTAACGTCACTGGATTTCAAACGGTAACTCCGCATAGCTCTCAACGGTTCCAATTCCTTAGGTATAATTCACCCAGCGTCCACTTCGTCATTCTGATTCTTATCTTCCAAGAACCTAGCCGCTCATCTAAGTTAGCTAAGTATCGCTCCATCTCAACAACTAGTAGTCTTCAACTAACCATTGGCTCGGACTCTACGATCATCAAAACTTGTCGTGCTTCAAAAATAGATCATACATATATTAATAATACGCAAGGTAGTTAAAAACTCAACTGCTAGATTATAGTTACCTCGGGTCTGAAGATCGAATTTGACTGCATCCCGGCGTTTCTTGTGTGGACAGTCTCAAGCTATATGCCCTGGCTTCCCGCACTTATAACATACACCTAGTTCGGCTCTATGCGGCTCATCCGGAGTAGTCTCTCCATAGCCTTCCTGTAACATTGTTAACTTCATAGAGTAACGTTCTGCGAATTGACTTTTCATAACCAATTCAGGAAAATTCGTTAACCTTTGCGGACTCACGTAGTTGAAAATGTCTCTTCTAAGCCCTTTTTCATACTGAACACACTTCCACACCTCATAGTCGGCTGGATTTCCTTGACAAACTCTTGATAGATTACACAAGTTGTCGAATTCACGGGTATAGTCAGCAACAGATATATTTTCTTGCTTCAGTTGCATTAACTTCAATTCTTTTGCAACACGAATTGCATGTAAGAAATATTTTTCGTAAAATTCCGTCTTGAATTTACGCCAAGGGATATCTGTTAACTCCATCTGCAAGGTATGATATAACTCCTGCCACCATTCTTGAGCATCACCCTCCAACATGTAAGTCACTATTTCTACCGAATGTACTTCCGGTATGTGCTGAGTGTATAAGAATCTCTCCAAATCTCGAAATCACCGATCAGCCTCTAACGCATTGGCATTTTTGTTAAACCGAGGTGGACCACTCTTGAGGAAATCGGTAAGGGTCATGAACCTATAGTATTGACCTATGTTGCTTGTACCAGCACCCGAGCTTCCATCTCGGGGTCCTCGCATTGGTTCGGGCCTAGGATTTTCCTTCCAGTTACCTCGCTCGGATCCGCGAGTCAACATTTGGCCCCTGTTCACACCAGACAATTGATATTAAGGTGATTAGTCTCAATATCTCAAGTTCAGTGCTTAAGAGTCCCAAACGCATGCTCACGAACATGTATGCTACACATATCAGTTAGATATCCTAATAGCACACAAACATATACACAGAGAATGTACAAAAGCACCATCAGTCCATCCTCAGGCTCTATAGGAATGAACTGCTCTGATACCATAATGTAACACCCTACCATACTTAATCTTATGCTTAAGTCATAAGATTGAGATAGTAAGGTATTACGACCTTTAAGAATAATAATAATAATAATAATAATAATAATAATAATAATAATAATGATAATGATAATGATAATGATAATGATAATGATAATGATAATGATAATGATAATGATAATGATAATGATAATAATGATAATAATGATAATGATAATAATAATAATAATGATAATAATGATAATAATAATAATAATAATAATGATAATAATAATAATAATAATAATAATAATAATAATAATAATAATAATAATAATAATAATAATAGAAAAAATGGTACTTAACTAGGAGCATTGAAAAACAGATAAAACAAAATCGCAAAATAAAAAGCGCAACGCTCAGGAAAGGATTACTTGCGTGCTAAGAAACCTAATAGGAACATGATAAAGATAAGCAAAATAATAGAAGAAAGCCAAGAAAACAGCATAACTAGCCCCCTGACTAATAGAAGAAAGCCAAGGAAACAGCATAACTAGCCCCCTGACTCAGCCTGCGAAGGTAAGGCTGGCCAGAGGATATATATATATATATATATATATATATATATATATATATATATATATATATATATATATATATATATATATATATGAACATACATAGGTATCCCCAAAATACACCAAAATAAACTCCTATCTCTCCCTCAACCTTTAAGAGGAGCAGTATACATAAGTTACTTGGAGAGTAAGCTAAATACATATATACATATATACAAATGGAAAACCAAAATACACCCAAGGACTACTTCGCTTCCCTGGATCCAGACGCCTAGCGAGGAGCCTCTCGACCTGCATCTGAAAAACAACAATACAATATGGAATGAGAACTGGAGGTTCTCAGCATGGTAAAAGTGCCACGTGTATAATAAATAAGGTCCTGAGAATGCCATAAGGAATCTTAGAACTTCGTTATTCAATTATCCAACTTAATTACTAAACAGAAGCCATAAACAGGGGTAGGTATTCTAAATCTACCTAACTTACTCAATTTCAATCCTAATTAACACCAAACCGTTTCTCCTTTTCCTCCATCCCTCCATCATCCATAATGCAACAGAAACAAGCAACCAAACAAGTTCACGCACAAGTAATGAGCAAATAGTACAAGTAGCAAGTATAACAGGTAGCAGATGATATAAATCAATTAGGCAAACCCAGAAAATGCATAACAATCAAAACAAACAAATGCATATGATACATGCCTGTCCTATGACTGATGGGGCCCATCTGCCGGTTATCCAGCCAACCCGACAAGTCCGAAAACCTTAGACTGTCCCCCGTCGGGCATCCCCAAGAGTCTATGCATAGAGTTCATATTTAATCATCATATAAATCACTCAATGAGGGCTATTCATACCTGAGAATTTATACTTGCCCGGTCACCTTTACGACGTAGGGTCAACAGAGTATCGAGATTCATCCTGGAACACGTGGTGGCGAGCCACGGTTTTTACACAGGGAAACTCGTATCTTAGATATCATTATTCATAAGCCAGTTCATAGTCATAATCATTATTTAATGATTCATCAAGCCATAGCATGTTAACTCCTTTTATTAACAACTTCCCTTTCACATTTTTCATCATCATTTCCTTACATTCGCTCTTTATAGCCACAGCAACATATATTCATTTAGCTTTCGCATCATTCCCTTATAATTTATCACGTTTACCCTTTCCGGGTCCTAACCAAACCATTTATTAAACTCTTCTCAACCTCTTTAATATCGAATAATCTTAAAATCAATCACATAACACGAAGATTAATCTTTGACTTCTCGGACCCATGACTATCACCAAGACATCCTCGACACTCTATTTTCTTTTCTGTTTTTAGTATAACAAATGAACTCGGAATTAGGCAACCTTTATGTCCAGACGTTCATCTCGGAATAAGCTTTCTAACAAACCAAAAATAACAATTTTTTTATTTAACTAGCCTCAGAAATAGAGGAAAAATGCTGACTGTTCTGCAGTGCTTAGAAACGAGAAAATAGCAGCAACGTACGATATCTAAAATTCCATATAAAATTCAAATTAAATCCAATAGCCTTAAAATTAATATGGTTTAACTTAACATATTTAGGTTTCTTTTTCAACTAGTTTCAGGTCAAAAAAATTTTTAATGAAGGAGTTATGTAACTTGGACGTTGAGTAACTTTCTGCAGAATTCTGTTTTAAAAGCTAATGAACATGTCCTCTTCCAAGTCCCATAACTCACTCATTAAAATATGGACAGCCCTGAAATTTAAATCACAACTACTAAGCATAATTAATTTTCACCTCCAATTGGTTGCACATGAATATCCATCCATAAGTAGAAGTTATAAACTCTCAAAATTGCTGATCTAAGAAGACAAAATCTGGCTTTTATTGTATAACGCAATGTATTTCAAAAATTCATATATTTAAAAACACAAGTCCAACCATTCTAAAATTTTACGACGTTAAAATAATAGGACTAAAGCTTTATTTAAAATTAGTTTTATTTCAAAATTCATTTTGAAACATTCGTAGCAGAGCTAACAATTTACTGCTATTCTAAAATTTATGCAGTAAAAATCAGATTCCACAACTACAATTTGAAAATTTACCATAAATCATATATTTAACAAAAAGATTCCAAATTCTCCAGTTCATTTCCAAATATTCCGAGGTTTAACTAGGACTTGATTCCATGTAATTTCAATCATCACAGAATTAGTTACAGCATATGCAATACCACATAACTCTACATCCTTATTAAGAAACACCAACCATAACCCATCATAAATAAATACAAGAGCATACGATTAATAACTTTCACACCTCATAATTCCAATATATATCCACCAACAAATCTATTCCAACAACATTACAAGGCTAATAATTAAATACAACAAACAATTTAACTTATCTTATGGTTCCTCTAACCTAAGTTTTCACAACACCGTAAATATTAAACGTGCGAAACTTAAACCATACCTTGGCCGATCACTTAGTTTCACCCAAGGCAGCCTCACAACATAAATCACAGCCCCTCCAAGCTTAATTAAAACAGCCCCAAAACAAGCCTTGATCACCAATAAGCCTCCAAGTACTCCCAACTCAAACCCAATGCAAATATATATAACTCATTCACCCCTAATTCACATATATATCCAAATTCAGATTTTTCATCAATAAATAAAAAATTGGCTAGGGTTTAGGTTATTCTTACCGTACCCATTGATGATTGGAGTGCAACCCAACAATTATCCAATTTTAGTTTGCACCTAAACCATTAAAATTATCAAAATCACTCAAAATCTCAATAATTTTCGTGTAGAAAAGGGACACAGAGAACTGGGAATAAATTGGTGAGAAACTTACCACTTTGTTCGGATAGAAATGAAGAGGACTCCGAGATGAACGCGTGGCCGCAAACGGCTCGTCAATTGGAGCTCAAACGAGGAAGATACAGTGGATCAAAGATGGTGAGGGTTTGAGAGCTTCTCCTCCCTTTCCCAAATCTGTTTGTATCGTTGCATGCAAATGGGGAAGAAGGGTTTAGTTTAAATGTTTGGGTCCGGTTTGGGCCCCGGTTCAACTGGTTCGGCCCTTTCTGTCCAATTTTGGGCCAAAATTTTGAAATTGATATCAAAATTCTCGTTTCGACGAGCTCTATCCTATTTTGATATTAGTTTTGCATTTTTAGCTTTCCTAATTAAAATTCAAATTATTGACTAATTATTTACCGATTTTAGTGGGGTTTACACATTCTCTATTTCTCTACGTTTTATTCTACAAAAAATAAAATTAATAAAATAATATATTTTAAATAAATTCATAAAATTAAACAATACATTAAATATATAATTAAAAATAATTCCATAATATTATTCACATAAAAGAATATATTATATTATTGTTATTATTATATGCATACTTTTTAATTTTTTTATTTAGTTTCAAATTTTCACCGCTTATCTTTCTAATATATATTTTTACTTCTCTTCTTTCAAATATTTATTACATATAATTTAAAGAGAATACTAATATGGTAATTAATAATTCAAATCAAGATTCAATTGTTTCAAAAAAATTGATTTTGAGTAAATTTTATAACTATTAATATAATTTTTTTATACTAATATCTAATTATATTTTTATATATAGAAAGGAAAAAATATTATTTTTAAATAACAAGCATAAAAATTAATTATTTTTATTTAAGCAATAAAATTAATACCTAATTAAACGTAAAAGTATATACATTAAATTATTTCAAAGTTTAGATAATAAATATAAAAAATTTAAATTCTTTCACATGAAAATATTAACAAAAAAAACTTATTATTTAATCTTTTTTGTTTACAAAGATTTTGGTTTTCTTAGCCAACGGGTACTTTTGTCCCATACGACTTTTTGTAAAAATAATTTTATTTTATTAATCTTTTATACTATAATTTATAATGTCAGGACAAAGTAGATTTAAAAGATTTATATTCCTAACTTACAGGCAAAAGTACTAGTTAAATAAAGGATTAACCACCAAAAATGCCTCCGAATTATTCAAACGCTGACAATAATGATTCCCACTTTTATTATCGACAAAAATAATATTTAATAATTTAAAAACCTGCACGAAATACCTAGCCGTCAAAAGAGACATTTTTCATTAACAGAAATATCTGATGCAACAAATGGAATGTAAACGTGGCATCTGTAACTAATGATGTGGCACCGTTTAAAATTTAGGGTTTCAATTTCCAAATTAAAACTCTAATTTTCCAATTAAATTCCTAATCTTCTAAAATTTTCTCTCTTCCTTGTTCCCAATTTTCTATTTCTAGATCTGCATTCCCATTCTTCCTCATCCAGCATTTATGAGTCTCTCTCTACTAACAACAACAACAACAAGAACCTATGAAACCCTCACAAAATTGCCCCTACCAACTCTCCTCCAGTGCCTACTTGCACCGTCAGAGCAGTATCCTTCTCCTCACCTTGCTCATCCTTCTCTGTCTATGACCTTCCTTCTCAGGCTCACCACCACTGCTTCAACATGCCAATGTCCTTGTCTGAGCATGTATTTCAACGCCAACAAAGGAGCCAACTCCCATCCTGTCAAGCTTGCCTTTCAGTTCTGGTTATGGTGCTCGCCTTTTAATTCTGACCATCGCGCTTGCCTTCCAGTTTCAATCATCCTCACCTTCTAGTTCTAGGTGTAGTTTTTTGTTATTGTGATGTAGTTTTTAGTTATTGTGATGTAGTTCTGGTATTGAAAAAAGCAGAAGACGAAGCTACGGCGGTGACTATGACATCGAAATGATAATAGGACATTGTGTGCTTGTTATGTTACTAGGAGTAGAAATGGAAACGGACTTGTGGGACCATGAGGACTTTTTGGGTTACAGGAGGGCCTCAGTTGGGAAGAGAAAGCGGTGGTGACAGGAGAGGTGGCGATGGTGGTGGTGGTGAATGATGATCTATTTTTTATGGAAGATTGAGGGTTTAAGATTAATAAATTTGGAGTTGGGGATGAAGACGACGCCACGAGAAAGAAGAATAAATGAGAGATAAAGAGGAGAGAGTGAGTGGGGAGAGAGAAGATGAAATGGCCAAATGGCTAATTGCTAAGGAGAGTGTGGAAGGTACTTAATAATGTAGATGGAAAAGTGATGTTGTATTGATGATTCAAAATAATAATTACAAGGAAATTGGAGCTATATGAGTTGGAAGTATTACTTGAAGACAAAATAAACCAATGAAATAGTGATATGAACTAAGAAAAGAAAGTGAAGCAGAAAATGCAGCAATGGTCATTGTGCATGAGGACCTGGACGAAAAGAAGAATTAATTAGAACATATACAAGGAATTCGATGTAACCAGAAGAGGGAGGAACATAATGATAGAATGGCACTATAACAGGCTCAAGCTACCCTGCATAATCCTTAAATTTAGTATTTATGATGTGTCCTCTCATGCTTCTATGCATGTCTGAAGGAGGTGGATCAGTAGCCACATGTCTCTGCTCTGTAACTAACTTCCCTTTTGTAGAATTGCTTGCATTAGAATGCTCACTCCCATCCAATTCTATTATTCTCTTTCTTACATTATCCTCTCCATTTAGATCAACCTTGTCCTCCAGGTTGAGATTAGGGTATAATCTAGTCACGGCTGCAACGAGTTCCCATGATGTTTTTGGAGTTTCTCTAATTCCCCACTGCACATGGACATGTTGTTCTGGTTTTTCATGTTTGAGAATGGTACAAACTGTAACAACCCTAGTTTTTGAAAATTAAATAATTAGTTATTTGTGATTTATTTTAAGAAAATTATTTTACTAATGATAATTAAATAGAGTTTCATGATAATTGGAGTTTATATTAATTAGAATTCTTATATAATCTTTATTAGATATTTGGTATAATTGAAATTATAATTTCGATAATTGAAAAATAAGAAGAATTGTATAATTTAATTTAAATAAATTCTATTTTGAATGAATTATGTTATTAATTTGAATTCCTAGAAATTATTTTATTAGAAATGATTAGATTGATATTTATAAATACTTTATGTTTAAGCTAGTTAATATTTATGCACAATTTTTATTATAATTGGTTATTTTATAAATTGAAATTAAAGTCTAGTGATAGAAAAATAATAAGAAGTTATATCATTTAATTTGAATGATTAATATTGAGTTTGAACTATATTTTATAATTATATGATTAATATGCTTATTTTATAATTTAAACTAGAAATAATTAATTGAACTTAGCAATATGATGATAAATAATGTTCCTAAATATTTTTAATAAAGTACATTTGATTTTAAAATTACTCTACCCTCTAATTTTATCAAAATATCTATTCATATCTATCCTTATTTCTTTTATAAAATCCTAATTTCTAACCCTAATTCCCAAATCAAACTCAGAAACCCTAATTTCCCAAATTGGAAACCCTGACCCGGTACCCGTTTCCCCTCCCTAAACCAGCAGCAGCAGCTGCTGCCCTCTAACCTAAACACACACACACAGCCGCAGCCTTCCCCCAATTCAACCAGCAGCAACAGCTGCGAAAATGGAAGAAAGAAAGAAATAGAGAGGGAAGGGAGAAATGGATCCGTAGAGGAGAAGAAGGAGAGGAGGGGAGGAAAGGGATTGCGCCACGTGCTGGGCTTCTCCGCCATCGCGCCACACTGCCTCACCACTGCCGCGCCACACTGCCTCACCACTGCCGCGCGAGGAGGAAAGGGAGCCATTGCGCTCTACCACCGCGAGCTCCGTCGCACCCTGCATCGCCGAGGGTTTCATTCTTGTCAGATCCGTCGCCGTCCAGACGTCACCCTCACCGCGTCGCGCCATCACTGTATCCACGCCGGTTGTCGCTGCCGTATGTGCGGTGACCTCCAGCCGCGCCGCCGCTAGTCTGGCTTGCTCTGCCGCCGTAGCTGTCTTCGGGAAGGTCGTTGGAGCTTGCTGAGGATATTGTTCTGGTTCTGAAGCAATCTATCCATGTCAGTGCTCATTTTTATCCCCTGTTCTGCCTCTGCCTCTGGATTCTGTGAGTTGCCGGAGCTCTCTGCCACCAGGAACCAACATTCGAGCTGCCCAGGAAACCACCATTAGAACCACTATTGTTTTGGTAAGCTCTGCCCCCTGTTTCTACTTCCTTGTCCTACCAATTTGTTTTTACTTTGAAGCTTGTCCCTGAAACTGTTTGTATTGTATAAAGAGATTATTGTAAATTACCTTGCCGCCGCCGTTACTGGAGGTAGCTGCCGGCACTATTTGGAGGCTGCTGCTAAGTCACCACCGAAGCTAAGAACAGGTGCTGGGATTTGATGGAGCACCGCTGCTGCTGTGGATTCGTAATATTGGGTTTACCGCATTTAAATTCTTCAATTACGGCTAATTGAGGTAGGGGATTTAACGTTTTTAATTTAGAATGCCTACAAAGTTATTGGATAAGTGCAAATGGTTAATAATAGTTAAGAACTTCTTAATTGACAATAATGACTTGAAATGTGTTTGAGAATGGTTAGCTATTGTGATTTTTCTGAGTTATGATTTGAATTAAATATGGTAGTGAATGGTGATTAAGCTTGTGTTACTTACTGAATTGAAAATATGTTGAGTTACTTATTGAGAAAAACTGACATATTGATGATTGATGAGTTGAGTTTGAATTGTGATTGGTTAATGCTATGACTGATATTGGTTTTCTGACTTTAATGGATTTGTTGACAATTCTGATTTTATGTGATATTGCTGAATTGGTTGAAATGGGGTTGTGGTTACTTTGAATTATAATTGAAATTAGTTGCGGTTGTGAAATGTGACTGAATTATTGATTCTGCGATGAATTGGTTGAGATTCTGATTTTGAGTGAATTATTGACTTGTTTGATTTTGAATTGGATATTTGATGTATGGGAATGGCTGTGAAGTTTACTTATGACTAGTTGGGATTGGTTTTGGTGGTTATTGAAGGATTGGAACTAAGGGATTAAACTGTTTAGAGAACCTGTGATTTTCTGAAATAATATAGTAAACTTTAAGAGTATATAAATAATTTATTAATGGTTAGACTAATTTTCTGTGTCATGATTTATTAATCCTGACTTGGCTGTGATTGTGACTGGTTTCATTGTTGTAAGCGATTAATTGATGAGGTTGATTTTGGTTTGAGGCTATGCTTGTTACCTAAATTTCGGGTTACATTGATTTCTTAATTTGGTTGTTATTGTTGATTTAAGGTTAACTAGAGTTAATTTTGAGAATGGTTAAAGGATTGGAGGATGATTTTTGAAATATTTTCCTAAAGTGTGATCTTTAGAATAAAATGGTAACTTTGCTAATAACTAAATAACTTTAAAAATAACAAGAAATATGAAGAGTTGATGTTGAGGTATTTGTTATGAATTCTTGAAATTGGACCGGTTTACTTTTAAAGAATGGTTTATGAAAATTCTGATTTTAATTGATGAAAGGATGTTAGTTCTTAAACTGAATTGTGATGAGATAATTATTGAGAATCTGTCATGATAGTTGCTGATAAATGGATGGAGAATTGATTGAGTTTAATTTGAAAAGATTCTATGACTTATGAATTTAATTGTAAATTGATGAGATGAAAAATGGATTGTTGGATTATGTGAGAATTGCGAATTGTGGATTTTTTTGGTTGCTTGAGAATCTTGTATTTGATAATTGTTGAGAAAGGATTGTTGAATTGTTGAGAAAGAGGGAACCCGTAAGGGTGGCTAAGTCCGAGTTTTAGGGGAGGTGCTGCCGAAATTTTATAAAATCTGAAATTTTATTTGAGAAGTTATTTTAGAAGATTTGGATTTGGAAAAATGATTATTTAAGTTTTATTTAGTTAAGAAAAGAATAATTCTATTTTGAATTCAATTTACGAGAGAAAGGTTTATGTTTCAAAATTAAATTATTTAAGAAAGAAATTATGTTTTGAATTTGATTCAATATAGAAAGAGTTATGTTTTGGGCTTGAAATAAAGGATTACTTTTTTAGAAATTTGGTGAAATAATAATATTTGAATTTGAATAGTAAGAGAGATGATTTTTAAATCTTTGGGAAGTTAGTAAACATGAGAAAGAGTTTTATTTGATTACTTCTAATGAAAGGTTAAGTTTTGAAAAGTGTTTAATGCATTTAAAATAAATGATTTTTCTTGAGTCTTTGATATAGAACTAAAATGAAAGATAGTTTTAAAGTTGGCTTGATTCAAGATTGCCAAGGCAGAGATTATGAACTGAATTGATGATTGAGATTTTTATGAACGAATGCTTGAGAAAGTTAAGAAAGGTTTAAGAAAATGTGTTAAGGATTCAAAGTGAAAAGAGTGATATGATAAAGAGAATAGAGAACAAGCAGAGGGCCTGTTGAAAGGTCATTTGTTGCGTTAAGGCAACTCCAGAGATATTTGTATATTCATCTGCTGCTTTTCTGTTGGCTCTAGAGGTCCTGTAGGCCCAAGTTCACCTACAGTAAGTTGTTATTCCTGTAGGCCGAAGTTCACCTGCAGTGAATATCAATTGTGTATCTCAGGGTGTTGCTCCTGTAGGCCAAAGTTCACCTACAGAGAGTTGTGATACCTGTAAGCCAAAGTTCACTTACAGGGGCGCTATTTCTGTAAGCCGAAGTTCACTTACAGAGGTGTTATTTCTGTAGGCCGAAGTTCACCTACAGAAAGTTGTTGTACTGTGATTAGACTATTTCTGTAAGCCGAAGTTCACTTACAGAGGTGCCATTTCTGTAGGCCGAAGTTCACCTACAGAAAGTTGTTCTGTTGTGTTTAGACTATTCCTGTAAGCCGAAGTTCACTTATGGGAGTGCTGTTTCTGTTGGCCGAAGTTCACCTACAGAGATAAAGCCATATCTAGGACTAGTTCCTGGGTAATGTCGGGATGCAGGGTGTAAACCGACACGTGAGCTCATGGCCTGCTTAGGACAGACATGCATTATATTGGTTGTGCATTTGCATTTGGTTGTGTTTGCTTATATTACTTCTCTGTGATTGTGTTGTTTGTCTTATTGTGATTTGTTTGTGTGATGAATTGAGTTTCTTGCTTGTGCTAGTAGTTTGTGAATGGATAAAGATGATTACTATCTGTTGTTATGACTGAGAATCAATTATGTTGCTGAAAGATATTTAATATGACAAGTTTTTCAATTGAGATCTGTTTTGGGTTTAGGAATTTAAAGAAAGTAATTACTTATCTAAGGTAAGATTAAAAAGTATTTCAAAGGGTTTGACAAAGATGGTTTATTAAGTAAAGTTAATTATTTGCATGTTAATCATTACTTTTACAGCATTCCCATTCCCTACTGAGAACGTGTGGTTTGTTCTCACCCCAAAATCTTCCACCCTTTCAGTGACACAGGTTCGAAGACTCCGTTTGAAGCTGCGGGCGATTGTTAGACCTTATTTATGAGTTAAGTGTGAGTTAATTTGCTTTCATAGAGTTCCCTCGCCCTTATTGCTTAAGATTTTTATTTTATACAGAGGGATATGATTTGTATCTAAGTTACACTTGAATTTGTTTGTATAATATTTACTAATAATTATATGATTATTATTATTTAGTGATGCTTGATATATGATTTGATAAATAAAAACAAAATTTTCTAGCATTTTCTACTAAAACTGAAACACGATATCGAACTAAAGGCTCAATATTAAGTAGTTAATAAGAAAAACAGGTCGGTAACGCCTTACTTTTGGTACGATCATGACGTATTGAAAGTTGGGTCGTTACACAAACTCCCAGAACTCAAGAAGGCTCAGGTATAGAACCCTTGGCTCTAGTCTGTAGACACAATTGCAAGTACTAATTAGTGTTATCCCCGTAGAATCTTTTTAACACTGAAATGTGGAACACATTATGAATCTTGGCCTCTGGAGAAAGTTTGAGTCTATAAGCCACTGAGCTAAGTTTCTTGACAATGCGAAATGGTCCAAAGTATCCCATTTTCAACTTCTGATTTTTTCTCAAAGCCATTGAGTGTTGGCGATAAGGATGTAAACAAACCAGTACCATATTATTCTCTTGAAATTCAGCAAACGTCTTCATATATTGTTGGGCATGATTGAGGTTAGCCTTAAGCTATTCAAGCAGTGTGTCCCGATTGGTTAGCAACTCTTGCAATGACGGTTCGTCAACATGAGGCAACTCATATCTAATGAGATTTGGGGGGCACGACCATATAGAGCCAAGTAAAGAGACATTTTGATGCTTCTGTAGTGAGAAGTATTATATCAATATTGGGCCCAAGGTAGCATATCGACCATAACTTGGGATTCACAAAATAGAAGCAACAAAGATACATCTCCAATGTCTTATTCACGACTTCACTTTGTCGTCCGTTTGTAGGTGGTATGCTGAGCTCATGGATAAAGTAGTGCCTTGCAACTTAAATAATCTCTGCCAAAAGTGACTCATAAAGATCCGGTCCCTATCCGAGACAATGGAGTTAGAAAATCCATGGAGTTTGACAATATTCCTGATGAATGCCTCTACCACTGAACGGCTGTCAAAGTCATGTTTCGAGGGTATAAAATGAGAAAATGTTGTCAATCTATCAATGACCACCATAATGACCGTGTACCCATGAGATTGTGGAAGAGCTGTGATGAAATACATGCAGATAGCCTCCCACACCTGTGATGGTATTGGGAGAGGTTGAAGCAACCGTGCAGGTAATCGAGCCTCTCTTTTGGCGCGCTGGTAAGTAGAGCAGAAAAGAACATAAGCTCTTATAACTCTTTGCATATTTGGCCAATAAAAGGTAGAACAAATCCATTCCACAGTCTTGGCAATGATGGAATGACCTCCAATCATGCCATCACGGTATTCGTGCAAAATTGCTTGCATCAATGAACCCTCTTTTGGAACCACCAACCTATTCCTCCATAATAGAACTCCATTCTAAACAGAATAGTTAGGTCCTTAGGTAAGCCTTTCTCACAATTCTTCCGAAGCTCCTTCAGTTCATTGTCAACCTCAATTTTGCTCTTTAATATATTGAACCATTCTGGTTTCAGGCAAGATCAAGTAGCCATAAAGCTGCGTGAAAGGGCATCAGCAGCAATATTCTCCTTACCAGATTTATATTGAATCTCAAAGTCATACCCCATGAGCTTGTGTATCCACTTTTGCTAGTCAGAGGTGTGCAAGATCTGATCTCCCAAAGTCTTTAAACTTTGTTGATCTTTACGTATAATAAATTTCTTCCCCAATAAGTAATGGGAGAACTTGGCTACCGCTTCAGTCACCACATAGAATTCCCGGGCATAAGCTAACTGGCGCTGATTGTTAGTAGATAATTTCTTAAAAAAAAAAGGCGATGTGGTCTTTATCTTGCAAAAGTACCACTCCAATTCCCGTACTAGAAGTATCAGTCTCCACTATAAAAGGTTGATCAAAGTTGGGAAGACCTAAAACTGGTTTGGAAGTAATTGCTTTCTTCAATGACTCGAAGGCATGAGCACATCTGAGCTCCACTGGAAGGCATCTTGCTTCGATAAATCCGTGAGAGGAGATGCAAGAAAAGAGTAGCCTTTGATGAAGTGCCTATAGTAACCTGTCAACCCAAGAAATCCCCGAAGTTGTTTGAGCTTCTCAGGTGTCGGCCAAGCTATTACAGCCTAAACTATATCCTTCTCCATGTGAACACCCTTCTCATTGATGGTGTGACCCATATAGTCAATTTCGGACACAACAAACAAGCATTTTGACATCTTGGCAAATAAGGATTCCTTCTGTAATGTTTGCAACATGATCTCCAAATGTTCTAAGTGTTGAGAAGTAGAAGGGCTGTAGATCAATATGTCATCGAAGATCACAAGGACAAACTTTCTTAAGAATGGCCAAAAGATATCGTTCATAAGATGTTGGAAGCTGGCTGGTGCATTTGTTAATCCAAATGGAATTACTAGCCATTCGTAATGTCCTTGATGTGTGCGAAATATGGTCTTGTATCTATCCTCCAGCTTCACCAAAATCTGGTGATAACCTGATCTGAGATCCAACTTTGAGAAAATTTTTGCTCCAAACAACTCATCGAGAAGTTCATCTACTGTGAGAATAGAAAATCGATCCTTGACTGTAATATTATTTAAAGCACGGTAGTTAGTATAGAATCTCCAAGAGCCGTCATTTTTTTTTACAAAAAGGATTTGCGATGAGAAAGGGCTATGGCTTGGCTGAATGATGCCATCCTTAAGCATCTCTTGAATCATGCACTCAATTTGAGTCTTAAGGTGGTGACGGTATTGGTACGGTTTGACCCGAATTGGTGCTGCCCCCTCTACCAAAGGAATAGAATGATCATGCAATCTTTGTGGAGAAAGCCCTATAGGTTGTTGAAATACTATTTGATACTTTTGGAGGAGTTCAGCAAAAATAGGCTCCATGGTAGTAGAAAACAGAAGGGGATTGGTTGGATTCTGTGTAGGTTGCTGAACTTCTACTGTGAAGACTTCTTCAATTGCATCAGTGTTGAGAAGAAATCGAATGTGGTGATACTGAGCTTGCTATGGGATGGAGTTTTTCTTACATGCACTGTAACAAACTCACCATTATGAAGGAATCGAAGAAAAGCAGCATCATAGTCCACAATGTGCGTTTTCAGTTGCTTGAGCCAAGGAAAAACGATCACCAAGTCACCTCCAGCAACATGTAATACAAAGACATGTGGAATAGTGACGTTGCACCCGCTCATTGTGACCTCCAGAGAAGGAATATAATCCTCAAAATCTATGATGCCAAAATTTTTTACTATCAACCTCACACCAGGGCAGGCTGCACTGGGATGTTCAAGAATTTGGCTATTCGAGGCTGGAAGAAACTATCAGAGTTACCTCCGTCCAATAGAGCCCGAACCTCTAACCCTTAAAGGATAGCTCTGATTTGGATAGTGGATGAACCAGAGGTACCATGCATGGAATTATATGATAGGTGATTGTCAGTTACTTGTTGCTTAAGGGTCTGGAGTAAAGGATCTACTAATTCTTTAATCGCAGCTTGTTGTTCCACATTTGGGGCTTCCTCTTCTTCATGCTGAAATAACATGAAGTGTCGATTTGGGCATTTATGGAGAGCCGTGTACTTCTCATTGTACCGATAACACAAGCCTTTGGCTCTCTTAGCCTGAATATCAGCTGAGGATAACCTGCGAATTGGATTTCGTGGAAAAGAAGCGTTGGATCATTGGGATGGCTGATAAACCACTATTTTACAGTTTATTTTGTATTGAATTGAGTGAATTTTATCAATTATTCATACACTTCATATAAATTGCATGGTTTTACAAATCCTTCATAATTTTGTGCTATGATTGAAAACATGCTTCTTTGGCATTAAATTCGCTAATTTAAATCTCCTCTTATTACCATTCGATGTCGTGATATATTTGTTAAGTGTTTTCAGGGTTTATAGGACAGGAATGACTTAGAGAATGGAAAAGAAACATGCAAAAGTGGAAGGAACACAAGAAATTAAGAATTTCAGAATCTGGTAGCGACGCGTACGCATAGGCGACGCGTACGCGTGACTGGTGCAGTAGACATACGACGCGCACGCGTGGCCAGGTGCAAGGTTTAACGATGCGTACATGTGGCTGACGTGTACGCGTGACGAGCGTCACGTGCTGTAATTAACAGAATTCACTGGGGGCGATTTCTGGGTTGCTTTTGACCCAGTTTCAAGCCCGAAAGTGAAGATTAGAAGCTGCAGAGTGGAGCTGGAAAGGGGGATCATTCACTTCTCATTCATTCATACTTTAGGTTTTAGATGTAGGTTTCTAGAGTAGGAGGCTTGATAAATCACTATTTTATGGTTTATCTTGTGCTCAATTGAGTGGTTTTTATCTACTCTTTACCCACTTATTCATACTATTCGCATGGTTTTACATTTGCCTTCCTAATTATGTGCTTTGATTGAAAACATGCTTCTTTGATCTTATATTTGCTTATTATTAATCCTCTCTTATCACCATTAGATGACTTGATATGTGTGTTAAGTGTTTTCAGATATTATAGGGCAGGAATGACTTGGAGGATGGAAAGGAAGCATGCAAAAGTGGAAGGAATACAAGAAGATGAAGAAGTTGCTAAGCTGTCCAGCCTGATCTCTTCGCACTCAAACAGCTATAACTTTAGCTACAGAGGTCCAAACGACGCGGTTTCAGTTGCGTTGGAAAGCTAACGTCTGGGGCTTCGATTTGATATATAATATGCTATAGTTCCTTTGATGCTAGGCGACGCGACCGCGTGATCCATGCGGCCGCATCGCAGTGACGGAAATCAGCGTGTTTGAATTCTTCTCCAGCGATTTCCGGGCTGTTTTCGACCCAGTTCGCGGCCTAGAAAACACAGATTAGAGACTATAAAGTGGGGGATTGCATCCATTCATAGAGAGGCTTTCACATTCACAATTTTAGGAGTAGATGTAGTTTTTAGAGAGAGAGGTTCTCTCCTCTCTCTTAGGATTAGGATTTAGGACTTCTCTTAGTTTTAGGAGTAACTCTCAATTCCAGGTTCTTTATTTTTATTTATTTTTCCAATTTAGTTTATGAACTATTCCAAATTACTTGAATTAATGTTATTTGAGGTATTTCAGTTATTATTGCTCTCTTTTATTTACATGATTATTGCTTCCCATCTGAAGGCATTCTTATTCCAGTAGATTTACTTTTCCCCTTTTGGTCTTGGTTAAGAAATCAGTAACTCAGGAATTATCCAACTCAACAGCATAATTGATAACTGTTATCTTTGCTAATTGAATTGAGCTTCAATAATCCCAACCTTTTCTTAGGAAATAAATAGGATTCGAAGATCAAACTAATTAGTCCCTTAACTTTCCTTTGCCTCAGCAAAGGTTAACTAAGTGGAATTAAGATCCAACTTTCATTGTTTTTGATAAGGATAACTAAGCCTGGACTTCCAATTTCTCATACCTTGCCAAAAGTTTATTTTACAGTTATTTATTTATTTTATTTGTCATTTAAATATATCTGTGCCCATTGTCCAAACTCAACATCCCCCAGTTTACAAACTTATAACCAATAATAAGAACATACCTCCCTGCAATTCCTTGAGAAGACGACCCGAGGTTTAAATACTTGGTTATCAATTTTAAAAGGGGTTTGTTACTTGTGACAACCAAAACTTTTGTACGAAGGGATTTCTGTCGGTTTAGAGACTATATCTACAACGCGAATGTTTTTATGACATTCTTTACTGGCAAAAATCATAACGTCAAGGCTCTCTCCTCTCTCTAGGTTTTAGGATTTCTATTCCAATTTCTTCTTAGATTTAGATTTAATTTCTATTTTTATTTACAATTCCTTGCAATTTATTGTTCTAGCACCTTTGTTCTTCAATTCTACTTGTCATTTCCTTCACTTTGTTATCCTTATGTTTATATACTCTTGATACTTTAGATCTTTGTTAATGCAATTAATATGTTCATGTTGTTATTGCTTTCTTCAGTTGTCATTGTTAATTTCTTTCAATTGGTAGTTGTTAGATTTTATTATTGTTGCAATTTTACCATGCTTTTATTTTGTACCCACCAAGTGTTTGATAAAATGCTTGGTTGGATTTTAAATTATATTTTTGTATTCTTAGTTTGGATTGAGTAATTTGGAGACTCTTGAATTG
Source organism: Arachis ipaensis (assembly GCF_059453495.1). NCBI lineage: Eukaryota > Viridiplantae > Streptophyta > Magnoliopsida > Fabales > Fabaceae > Arachis > Arachis ipaensis. Next base: position 39,812,175 of record NC_142444.1, on the reverse strand, counting down.
TCAAAGTCTCTTGTTGGTTGGTGATTGAAAGTTGCTAGTTGGCTTGAGCTTCACTAACTCTAGTCTTTGATTAGGACTTGTGAACTCAAGTTGATTTGCTCACTTAACTTTCCTTCAATTGTTAGAGGTTAACTAAGTGAGAGCAATTTACAATTACCATCACAATTGACAATGATAATGAGGATAGGAATTCTGATTCTCAACCCTTGCTAGGACTTTTCTTAGTTATTAGTTATCTTCTTGTTATTTACATTCCTTGCTTATTAAACCCAAAACCCAAAAATATACTTTTTCATAACCAATAATAAACATACTTCCCTGCAATTCCTTGAGAGACGGCCTGAGATTTAAATACTTCGGTTAATTTTATTGGGTTTGCTTAAGTGATAAACAATTTAAACGTTGATTGAGGTTTAATTGTCGGTTTAGAACTATACTTGCAACACGATATTTTTGTGAAAATCTTTACTGACATTTCTCCTCTGTCAAGTTTTTGAAGTTGTTGTCGGGGAATTGCAAATGTGTACCTTATTATTGGTTATTATGAATATTGTGAATATGTTTGCCTTTTGTTTCCTTGTTAGTTGTTTCTAGTTTTAGGAGTTTATTTTCATTATTTCTTATTAGTTTTTGTTTTTTTTTCTCTTGTTACTATGAATTCTCACTCCTTTGGCTATGAGTTTGATTCAAATTATGTTGTAGGGAATGGAAGCTACAATGAGAACATGCATCAAGGATGGGACAATCAAAGGTGGGAGGAGCCTTAAGCTTATGGGCAACCATCTTGGCAACAACCTCCTCCAATGTACTGTGAGGAATAACCATTCCATGATGCATACCAAGACAATGGTTATGGTGGACCTCTCTATGACAATCAACAACCACCATACACCTATGACCTTTATCCCCCACAACATAGCCTTCAACCATACTCACAAGCCCCGTTTTACCAAACACCTCCCTATGACTCTAATCCTCATCCACCATACTAAACACTATATGAGCCATATATAGAACTACCCCAATTCTAACACAATTACTCCCAAGAACCACCACCTTAATATACACCACCTCCAATGTATGAAGATTTTCAACCACAAGATGAATTTTCTTTTCCACCATAACCCTCCATAGGAGAATGTCCATATCCATCAATTCAAGAGCACTATGATCCTACTTATGATAGCCAAGTGGAACAAGAGCCAATGGATCGTCTCAAGAAAGCAATGGATCGACTTCAAGCAACCATCCATCAAAAGTTCGACCCATGGGACTCATGCAACAAACAAAGTGTTTCCACGGATGAATGTGGAAAGTCAACCGAATAGCGGAGCATGAAGGAGATCTTAGAATCTCAACTTGAGAACAAAGGACGAGAGTGTGTTGTGCAACAAGAGGAAAAGATGGAGAGTGTTGAACCGCCACATCCTTATCATGATGAACCACCCTCTTATTATGAACCCTTTCTCCGATATAATGAACCCTCCTATCCACCCCAAACCCTAATAGATGATTCTTTCACTTCACTACTTCAAGGGCAAAGCAAGATGAAAAGGGCGACATTGGAATTCGCGGCTGCCTTGACCAAGTTAGTAAGTCGATTCGCTTCCCAACGTTTGGACACTCAAGGAACTCCCTTGGCTACATGTAGAGAATCTAATGAAGAATGTGTCATGAAGGAGAGATTAGGAACTCCGGTGGAAAGTGAGGAATGTGACTTTGTATTGGAACAATTGGAGGAAGCTGTAATTGTTGAAGAGGAAGAAGTGGTTGAAGACTTAGGAGATGCTGAACCTCCATGGGAATCTAGAGTTGTAGAGTATTCCTCCAAGAAGCTTGAAATCGATGTTGAGGAGGCTAGTGTACAACCTCCAAGGCATGTTCCCTATGAAGAATTGGACGGGATAGATCAAGAGGCAAGGTCCCTTGGTGATGATGATCATGAATCGAGCCATCCTAGTAATGAATTTGCATCCACAAGTGAACCTCTTGAGTTTGAAGAACCTTCTCCCAAAAGCAACATTGAGGTAGATCTCTCTCAACCTTATATTTATGATTTGAGTGACGAAGAAGAGTTGGATGAGTTCGGTGAGGAAGAGTTTGAAAGTGAATAATCTTTTCAAAAGGTGGAAGTCCTTCGGCAAGGTTGGACGGGAGTTCAATATGCTTTGTCAAGATCATTGGAGACTTCTCTATCTAGGTTTCCATCTACTCCTTCATTTGAGTGGGTAAAACTTATCTCTATTAGCTTTATTGTCCCACTTGAGTATGGCATGCTTGAAACGGATGGCCAACTTAGGAGGCTTTTTGGAATGAAGCGTAAGAGAAGGATGTTTAGTGGTTGGAGTTGCAAATCAAGACTCATCAAGGTTGAGATTTCAAGAGCTAGATGCAAGGGTTGGACTGGTGATCAATTAGTTAGATCTAAGAGAAGAGTTTGGTACTTCATTGAGAATTCAAATTGCTTGCCACCCGGTTGGAACAATGATGATCCACTTAAAGACGGGTGTAGAAATAAGATTTGGGATCCTGGCATACAAGAGGATCAACTTTGGGAGCTCAAAACTTGTGAAGAACTTCATCAAAGCTTGG